>NC_090878.1:34870830-34878330 GCF_036669935.1 Montipora foliosa
CTTCGGGCTTCCTCAGTGTTCACAATGAGCTAAAAACTAAAAAATACTTGGCAGGAACTGAGTCGGTTTCAAGATCTTATATATGTGAAGAAGTGACAGTGACGAAATAAACAGATTGCTTAATTACACGAAATTTACAAACAAGCGCTAATGAGTAGGTGACAAAATAGGCCAGCTGATAGACAGAAAAACCACTTACACAATAGTAAATGAAGTGAACAATATAGAGTTAATTATGGGAGGTAACCATCACAGTAAAAAATTAAAAAGTATTATATCTAAAGTTATGAAGAATTTAATGGAAAAAATGTTTTGGGAAAGATAATAAATGAAAATGGCTAAAAAATGGCTAAAAATGCATGGCTAAAAAATACATAAAACTTATTGGCTAAACCTAATTCTATTTTAAGAGTTGAACTCTGATCGTTTGTTAAGGCCGTGGGGATGAAGAGTACACAACTGGGAGCACCAAAAAGCTTCCCTTGTGAGTAAACGCCTATCAATGTGATCTTCACATTCATTAACAATTTGAATTTGGAATTCTCGTGAATTAAGAGCATTAGTGACAGCTTTTATTCCCAGATTGTTGTCAATATTGGGGAACATTGACACAACGTCCCAGGAAACAAGAAGGGTACCTTCGGGGAATGGTCCAGTCTTGTTGAGATCTTCGATTTTTTGCAGTAAGTGAGTAGTATCTTTGACAAATGAAGGCAGTTTTTGGGCTAATGGCTTGAGATAAAATTCGGTAAATGCAGAGAGGTTTTCAATTTCTGTCCCACGACAAGAAGTAATTAACCTAAGCGGGTTCCCTACCTTGTGCGTCTTAATAGTCCCAAAGGCTTTGCCCGGTTTGGCTTTGTTATTAACAACCCAATTAGCAATATTTTAGTCGATTTGCCCTTTCTGTAGCCATTTGTTACTCCACTCTAAAATGTCACTAATGCTCTTAATTCACGACAATTCCAAATTCCGTCAACTGAATGTATCGTTGAAGCTGTGAAGATCTGCTTAGAGCACAACAATTCCCACTTTCAGGATCAACAATTTTTGCAAACTCATGGCACCGCAATGGGCCCTAAGAACGCGTGTAGTTACGCTGATTTGGCAATGAGAATTATCGACCAAAAGGCCAAATCTGGGGAGACCAAACCTAAATTATGGTGGAGATATCGAGACGACATTTTCGATCTTTGGACCCAGGGTACCACCAAGCTGAAGGATTTTACCGAATTCATTAATTCACTGTACCCCACCATCAAATTTACCATGGTATCATCAGAAATTTCACTCAATGTTTTGGATCTCACCCTCCTTTTAGTTGATGGGTTTATTCAGACTGATATCTATCCCAAACCTACCGACCATCACATCTACTTATTGCGTAACAGTGCCCATCCATCTCATTGTACCAGGGCTATCCCGTTCGGAGTTGCTACAAGAGTTCGCAGAAATTGTTCCACAATTGAAAAGTTTGAAGAACGTAGCAAGGAATATCAGAATTATCTAGTAGATCGTGGTTACCACCCTTCTAAAGTTAAAACACAATTTGATAAGGCCAAAGATACACCCAGGGAGGACCTTCTTTCGCCTAAACAACGAGAGAAAAAGGTTATTTTTCCCCTTGTGGTTAATTTTAACCCACATTTGCCCAACATTGGTAAAATCATTAAATCGTATAGCCATTTCATTTATGATTCACCGATATTAGCACAGATTTTTCCCAAAGGAAAAAACCATCAAAGAGCTCCTAGCGGGACCCAAGAGATCTAATTATACTAACAACGACCATTCTGCTACAGGTTGTTTTAAATGTAGCAAAAAATGTGATTTATGTAAGAACTTTTTAGAGGAGGATAAGATTTTTTACAGCGCTCGTACAGTTCGTTATTACACTCTTAGACAACATCTTGGTTGCAAATCTAAAAACGTGATTTATTTGGCCACTTGCAAGAAGTGTAAGGTTTAGTATGTGGGTTCAACATCCAATGAATTCAAGGTCAGGTTTCGGAATCACAAATCGGCTATGCTTACTAACAAGACTACGTGCGAATTAGCCGTGCATTTCAATAGGGTTGAACACCAGATGTCTGACTTTGAATTCATTGTTATCGAAAAAATTGTTAATGAATGTGAAGATCACATTGATAGGCGTTTACTCACAAGGGAAGCTTTTTGGTGCTCCCAGTTGTGTACTCTTCATCCCCACGGCCTTAACAAACGATCAGAGTTCAACTCTTAAAATAGAATTAGGTTTAGCCAATAAGTTTTATGTATTTTTTAGCCATGCATTTTTAGCCATTTTTTAGCCATTTTCATTTATTATCTTTCCCAAAACATTTTTTCCATTAAATTCTTCATAACTTTAGATATAATACTTTTTAATTTTTTACTGTGATGGTTACCTCCCATAATTAACTCTATATTGTTCACTTCATTTACTATTGTGTAAGTGGTTTTTCTGTCTATCAGCTGGCCTATTTTGTCACCTACTCATTAGCGCTTGTTTGTAAATTTCGTGTAATTAAGCAATCTGTTTATTTCGTCACTGTCACTTCTTCACATATATAAGATCTTGAAACCGACTCAGTTCCTGCCAAGTATTTTTTAGTTTTTAGCTCATTGCTTTTGACTCCATTTTTCATTCAACCTATTTATCACCACGTGAAGTCAAGGCATCGTGTATCCTTCTTTGGATCCTGCTCGCAAGTGGCATTCTTCGTTGGTGACGCAGCATTTTTCATTCTACCTGCTATATATATATATATATATATATATATATATATATATATATATATATATACACCCGTTTTCAAAAACGTTGCAATTTCAAAGTATATATGATATATATATATATATATATATATATATGCCTTTTGTTTTCTCATCAGAAAGATGTTGACAGAAAAAAACAATAGGGGGCCATTTTTACAAAAGGAAAGAACAACAGCTGCTGTCAAACCTTTTGAAGGCTTTGTTTGAATTTCACCAGTTTACCTCTTTCTAGCATCCACCATACCTTTTCTTCTCGTTTTTTTTTTTAATAATTGAAAAGAATAAGGTATGTGAGAAAGGCAGTATCTTAACAACTTAACAACTCAGTGTTATTTTTTCATAACTTAAAGAACTTCTCGGGCTATGAAGATAGTGATTACTAGTCAGCCCTTTTCCGAATTACCTTGAAGAAGAGAGCAGTTTCGACACATATCTCAACTTAAAAGCCAAAAAAACAAAAACAAAAAGTAGAACGTAAATTACTTTTGGAGAAAGTTAAGTTGCAGGAGGTTTTCACATTACGTCATCGCCGCCATGTTGGTAGACGAAAACAAAAGATCGCTCATTAGCTTCTTTTGTTCGCCCACCAGAAGTCGTACTTTTCTCTATTTTGTTATTGGTGTCTCTAGAGGTTGGTTGAAAACCTCCTATATTTCATTTTTTATGGCTTGATCTTTCAGTTTTGAAAGGTGCCTAACGAATTTATAATTGAATAATGTTTGTTGGGAATATTGTCTTCGCAATTCACTTTGTTCTGGTCTTTCATATACCGGATCCGAAATAATTAATGTCCATAAAACAAAAGAACAACGTGAACATGATAATAGCTAATTAGCAAGGCCTAATCGGAATAACAATAATTCTTTTGTCCTCCGCCATTTTAGTCCAGTGTATGAACGTCTATTCCAAAACACTTATTGTTTGCGATTTCTTGTCATCTCGACAAAGCCACGAGTTATTGTCAGCCTCCTGGTGCAATAGCGAGGAAGCATGAGTAGCACTTTACTCATTGTTTTGCTCCGTGTACATGGTGAATCATTCTAAGGCTTAAATGACTTAAATGAGTCATACATTTTGGTTGGTTCGGAGGTTGTTTTGCTGGCGGGTTTACAGACCACACCTCTTAGTGATGGCTACCCGTAAAATATTAGTTTCCGTAATGAACCTTTAAATAAGGATTAAAGAGTTCCCGGTTTAATCAATTAAATACTGTTTCATTTCCCTCAAATAGCTTGTGGGATTTTCTCGTCAATTTTTGAATATTATTTTTGTTAAAAGAAAAACGCATTGTTCCTTCAGCGTGAAATACACATGCTTCGTGTCTCACCTTTCTGATGAGAAAACAAAAGGCATATATATATCATATATACTTTGAAATTGCAACGTTTTTGAAAACGGGTGTATATAAATATGTAGCTCTTTGGCATTACAAAGCTTCTGCTTTCATGTTCAAATTGAGCAATCTACTAGGATGAGTCATTGCTGCTAGCAATTGCGCATGCTCACTAGCTCGCTAGTTTGAGCACTCTGGCATGGCTTGGATATACCACATGTGTGGGACATCTGGGGTGGCCTTATAGCTTAACCTCCTATATATGTGTGTGTGTGTGTTTGTGTGTCTGTGTCCACCAAACCGAAGTTATAAGGCTCGAAGTAGTGTTACACACCAACGCTGCGGGGACCACCGTAGTTGTGAGGACCGATACCTGGTCCTCGTAACCCATAAGGCTCTAAACGGTCTGAAATCTTCAGCAATGTGTCTCCGACTAGTTTAAGAGCTGGTCCTCGTAAACCACCGAAACCGTGAGTAAATTGGCGGTCCTCGCAAACCACCCAACATGGGTTTCAGATTTACTTGACATTTTCATTACTACCTGGATACTTTGGGAAGAGTATCGCCAGCTGAGGATAACAGTCGATATTCCCTCGAATAAAAGTCCCTTTCAGATCCTTTTTACACTCTACTTTAATTTTTTTTTATACACACCATTTTGCGGTCCTCACAACGTTGGTGTGTAAACAAAGGATATTCCCTGAATGTAAAAAAACTTGCCCATGTAAATGCTACTTTATTTAACAATTATTCGCGAAGTGATTATCGGTGACTATTCACAGAGACGAAGTTGAGGTGAATATTCACCGATAATCACTGAGCCTGAGGCAAATAATTGTTTTAGTATAAATACACAGGTGATTATTTAAAAAAAGAGAAAAAAAAAAACATTTCAACGCGAAATCATTTTCACTTGCAATGGCAAAACGACTAGTGGCAGCCATTTTGTCCGTCGAGGTGATTATCGGCTGATAATCCGAGATAGCGAGCCAATGAGAGCGCGCGATTTTGTAAAATCACCTGTGTATTTATACTAAATGCAATTATTTCCATCCTTGTCTTTGGTTATAGAGCAACGGTCGTCTATGGGAACAGTTATTACTCCATGGCAGCTATCGTCATGCTTTGCTTAGACTGCTGCGAGTGCTTGTTTGGGATCACTACGGACTGAATGGGAAAACTGGATCACTCCACCAGCTATCTTTTCATCACACTAGAATGACCACTTTTAATCAAATCTTAACGTAGTTTCAAGGCTTTGGGGGATAAAACAAAAGAAATTTTACACTGATCTAATAAACTCATTTTAACCCCTGTTAAATTCCCCTTTCTCTAGTAACCAAATAAGAAACTTGGTATGTTTAAATTATCAAACTTAGCAAAAAAAATACAATGGAACCAAGGCAAAATAGAAGAACTGTATACAGTGACGTCAAAGTCGTTTTTTCCTACGCGGTATTCTCTAACGCTTGTCTAAAATGACCAATTGTTGGTTTACCATGCAAACGACTTATTTGTTGAGAAACAGGCCCCTCAACCACTTTTGCAATGTCCTTAGAGTCCCAGAAACTGATCACATAGTGAACCAGAAAGAACGTAACGGCTTCCACAGACGGCGCATCCTAATTCCACAGTATTTTTGCGCCGTTTATGACCCACTGAATAAAGCAGAACTTAGCAAGGGGTGGTACTACTTTTTAATTGTGAGTTTCTTTGCTGTTATACTGCAAATTATAGAAAGTCTATTTGGTTTTTAATGCAAAGTTACTTAACTTCCTTTTTATACGCGCTTTAAGAAAAAAGTGAATAAATTACTTTAGAGATCATTATACAACAATATAAAGCTCGGGTAACACACAGGGTTTTTAAATTACATAAAGTATTGTTGTCTCTGACAAATCATACTTACCCTAATTTTCTTTTTGGACTCCCACCGCCCTTGCTAAGATCTGCTCCATCAGTAAAATCATACACCGCGCAAACCCCGAGTTTTTAAGACCAGCAACATATATGCCATGGGCCAAGGCGCCCACCTTCAGTAAGTTATATGAGGCCGCCTTCAATAGGGGTTTACACCTTAAACAGCTAAAATGAAGCAGAACCCCTATCAGGCCAGCCAACACGGATTCTTCTTAAGAGTTGCTATTCGCCAGAAAAGTCGGTGACCACAAACTATGCTTTAACTGCACATCAACGACAGAACCAGTGCAAGTAATGAGGCTGGAGAAATCAAATCCTTCATTCAAATTGTTTGAACCATTGCTGGCTTTGCCAACAAAGAAACAGACCACGGAACTGTTGTCTTTACGATGAGAATGGGTGTTCCAATTAATCAGCCACCTCTATTGCATCTACCTGGAGGCCCTGATGGTGGTTCTTACTATTGTTCTTGCCACTGTCAAGCAACCACCCAAATCTGATAGATTTTGTTCTGTTACATTTTACTCATGTCCAATCTGAATGACATGAATCAAAATCTCAACGTAACTGGTTCATGCCATGTCTGCCAAGTCAAGACCCTATCACGGGAAAATCAGCGAGCCTATGCAGTCTTGAATAACAGCTTATGTTATGCACAACCGTTGCCAGTTGAAGTCTCCAAAGCCTGAATGTTCAATCACAATCATGCTCCGACGGCAACTCATGTTAACTTCTGGCAGTGGAAATCTCCTTAAAATTCCGTTAAGGAGAGAGGATTGTTTGTGCAATGATTCCGAAATCATTCCAAAAGCTATTAGTATTTCGTGAAAAAGTAGACTTCTTCTATAATTATACAGTCAGATTACTTTTCAGCTTAACAACGAGACGAAGAAGACAAAGGATATTACAGTAAATTACCATGTTATCCATTTCTATTGTTTGTATTATGTAGACCTCAGTATCAAGTTGAATTGAAAAGCTTTTCCAAGAGGGGCATTAATGGCTTTTTTGGACGTTTAATTTTTGCAAACGGACTTGTTTTGACATGAGGAATCTTGTTCTATGAACTTTTTTGCTTCATTTTCGAGAAAACTGGGCCAAAAATCGCAACGCGCACAGGGTAATTTTCATGTCAAAAAAGTGCGTATGTAAAGAAATAGCAACATCCTGCAGAAAAAAATAATCAAACTCCTCACCAGGAAGCAATATTTGCCCCTTTACGGGAAGCCCTTCAATTTTAAGCAAGGGGCATATTAAAAAGATATACCAGTAGGTCACACTTTTGCAAACTCCGTGAAATTTAAAAACCACGAAACAAGAAAGGCAGCTAGAAAATGCGGTCAAATTTCTTGGCCCACAAGCTGATCAACACTGTTGCTGCTCAATCTCAAGAGATTATGATAACAGCCCAGAGTTTGTGTTAACTTTATACGCGTACCAACAAAGAAGGGGTGCGAGCTGAAGCATTCCTC
>NC_090878.1:34885830-34943330 GCF_036669935.1 Montipora foliosa
GGCATTAAAAGGCCCACTGTCTGGATACAAGGTTTGGCCCTACCTTTATCTCTGATGGAGTCATTATCACTCAAATGATTCTAAACTAGCGTTACAAGGACCACAGTATTAAAGACAAGGTTTGACTATACATTGTCTCTGAAACACTCATATAATCACTCAAATGATTCTAAACTAGCGTTACAAGGAGCACAGTATTGAAGGCAAGGTTTGGCCCTAGATTCATCTCTAAAACACTTATTAAGCACTCATATGATTCTACACCAGCGTTAAAAGGACCACTGTCTGGAAGACAAGGTTTGGCCCTACATTCATTTCTGATAGAGTCGTAATCACTTAAATGATTCTAAACTAGCGTTACAAGGACCACAGTCTTGAAGGCAAGGTTTGGCCCTACAATCACCTCTCAAACACTTATTAAGCACTCATATAATTTTACACCAGCATTAAAAGGACCACTGTCTGGAAGACAAGGTTTGGCCCTACATTCATGTCTGATACACTCATAATATATAGATTTAGCCAAGCCTAAAAGCGGAGCTTCCTGGTTATTCATTCTTACTGCCTATACGGTTTGTGAAAATAAAAGGTTTCGAATTGTCCGCATTTTGATGTTTCCGGTTACTGCTTTAATAATTAAATCATTTTCTTTGCTTTCTTATATAGACAAATTCAATGCCTTACTAGTGACGTCCACGGTAAATTTTACGCTAAAAACCGATATCGCATGAATTACGAAGCGATGAGTGCGGCATCGGTTTTTCCAGTGAAATTTACTTTGCAATTCACCAGTTTGGCAATAAGTTTTTTCTTGAACCGAATGAGTTTTAAAAGAAAACAAGCATTAAGCACAACCTCAGCGAGCGAATTGAATAGGGAAAAAAAATACCATTTCAGAGTCAACTGTCAATAGCCAGGTAATAAGAATCATGCTAAAATTAGAAGTCATAAAAAACAACTTTGTCAGTTCAAGGCCAAAGAAGAGTTTTGCTGATGTACTTTATTCCACTAAGATCATTCACTTTTTGTTGTATTTCATTGAAACATGCCAGGCTGGCTTGGTACAAGAATCGGCAAACTACGGCAATGCAACCAAGAAAGGACGAACTTCAAACGCGATCTGCGCCAACACTTAAATAACATTTGGGTTCTTTAAACAAACTTCTGAAAACACAAGCTACTGAGATTTCCCCCTAATTTTACGAGAACTCATTGCGAATACGTGTTTATAACATAAGGGCAAAATTCTGTGGCATGTCACTGTCCAGGCACAACTGACAAAAACCAGTTGGGCAAGCGGATTAAAAAAGCACTTGTTTGCGCGCATTTTAGAGGAAAACAAACAAACAAACAAATCAACTTTTTCTTTATGTCCAAAAGAGTACAGATAATTGTTATTTAATTCCAGTTGACAGTAAAAATTCGATTTTCATTCCTGAAAAAAGGAAGAACCGATTAAACCACCTTTTAAAAATACGCATCCACTTTAAATAACGCATCCGTAAAAATAACAAACGATTAAGTGCCCAAGGAAAGAATTTGTGTTCTAAGTATGAGCTATTACTTGTATTATGTTTTGTAGTTGTCGTTCTCTTTCGCTCAGTCCTTTCGTTTCTGTTCTAGACATAGGTCCTCTGTGCATCATGTAACCTTATCAGCGCTTCTAAAGATATGCCAAAAATTGCATTACAGAGAAAAAAGCGGCTCTAAGCAAATTAAAAATAAACACTCAGCTTTAAGTTTACATCCCGCCGATGCTTGACTTGAATAACTGCGTAGCCACCAGTGTGGACCACAGATATCGTGATATGTCAAAATGAATTGAAACCAGCGAAAAATGCAGAAAGAAAACATCATCCAAACCGTTTTCCACATGAACACGAAAAGCGTTTGACTGTGTAAGACCTTTCGTTGATATATAGTATGGCCGTGTAGCCACGTCAAGCCACACAAATCGCGCGAAAAATGAAGCCTCTCTTATGTTCAGGTGAGTTCACCGAGGTTGAGCCTGCAATCCCATCGAAAACCAGTACCTGGTCAGCAGTCAACTTCCAAAAAACACCTGACCATCTTTGAGCTTAAGCTTGAGCCCGCGATATGGTCATGTGATACTGGTCAGCGGATACCTTGTTCTGACAGGTGTCAGTTAATCAAAAGATGGATGTCCAATATCAAAGATGTCTGCTGTAAACTAGCATGATATTGATAAAAGTGGCATACATGGAGGGGTGGACGAACGGACGTACGGACAGTCATGACGTCATGGCTATAAAACCAAATTCTCGCATCGATGGGTTGCCATATTTTCCTTAACAATGGTGCTCTGCGCGCGCGGGCCTTCGGCGCGCGCGGAGCTCCGCTATAATAGAGACCTTAAGGTGATTCCTCAGTATTGCATTGCGCATCCCTACTGCGCACGATTTTTGCGTCATTAGCGCGCGCAAATTAGCGCGTGCACGTACACAGCGAAAGAAATTTCCCTCAAGCTAAGCTCGATAGCGAAATAAATGCTCATTTTCTTTTAAACGAGCATGGTGACCTGTATTTTTTATTGCATAATAATAGTGTGCATATTGTGCCCCTTAATTTAAAAGAAAACTAAAAAAAATTATCGGAAGCAAAAAAAGATCTAGGCGAAAGCATGTTGGAACCCGTTACTCTGTGATACAAATTATGACCGCAAAAATAACGACTCTACGAACGCTTTACGTCCACGTCGTTTCAAATAGTGTTATGTTTCCACAAATTTTATATAATATTGTTCTATATGCTCGACATTTTCTACCTGTTAAGTTTTTTTCCGAGTATTACTTTTATAAACTACCTATCGAGCTACCGCAAAATGTAACGTGGACCGATGAATAATGCGCCTAAATAGCACGAGTACAAGCATAAATTGGGTAAGATTGGCCCATCATATCTCTTAAGCGAGAATGGTGACCTATCATTTTTATTGTTTTTTTCGAAACAGTGCTTGGTAGAGAACATTCAGGGAAAGTTTTAAAAAAATTCATCGGGAACTTTAATTTCTGAGGAATCACCTTAAGCACCAGGACGGGAGGTGGCGACGGCGACGGCACTTCCGCGTAAAGGCTGGGGCGAGACCGGCCTCTTGTTCCACTAGACTGAGCATGTTAAGGAACACTGCGACGGCAACTTCCCACCAGTTTTCAAAAAGGACAACACTTCTTCTTCGTTTGCAAAAGCTGCTGGTAACTAAAAGGTTTAAACGATAATAAATGTAAACAATAAGGTACATTTAGTTCGCCTTAGAGTAAAAGGTAACTTGTCCCAGTTTCGCTGTCTATAGCGGCACTGAAAATTATTTCACGCAAAGATAATTTTACCTTCTCATCAGCTCAGAAATGTAAATATGTATAAATAGCTTAGATGTAGACAGAGATATCAGTATAAAAAGAAATAGCGAGCATACTAAACTGGATCAGTGATGACTAGAGCACACAAGATATACATGAAGTAGATTTTACCGAATGGATTTCTTCGAGCTTGAGGTTGTCTATAAATTTGCCGATGGGCGATGTTCATTGTGGAATTTCTCCTCAAATAACTTTAGCAGTTAACACCAGAAAAGTACCTCTTTATGTGTCGAAAGAAAAATACGGTAAATCAAAGAAAAGGATCAAAAACTTTGCAAGGAATTACGACGTTGTACTCACTATGTCAAAACAGTGAATGTGGCGTCGCCAACGACAGGACAACGGCCGATTGCAATCAGCTTTTCAGGTCCTGCGCATGACCGGAACGGAAAATAAACTTCCGGTATGCCGTCGTCGTGCCTCCCGTCGTGGTGCTTAAGGTCTCTAATGACTCAAATGATTCTACACTACCGTTACAAGGACCACAGTATTGAAGGCAAGGTTTGGCCCTACATTCACGACCTCAAACACTTTTTAAGCACTCGTATGATTCCACACCAGCGTTCAAAGGACCACTGTCTGGAAGCTAGACAAGGTTTGGCAATGCATTCATCTCTGATACACTCATTTAATCACTCAAATGATTCTAAACTAGCGTTACAAGGAGCACAGTATTGAAGGCAAGGTTTGGCCCTACATTCATCTCTAAAACACTTATTAAGCACTCATATGATTCTACACCAGCGTTAAAAGGACCACTGTCTGGAACACAAGGTTTGGCCTTACATTTATCTCTGATACACTCATGTAATCACTCAAATGATTCTTAACTAGCGTTACAAGGACCACAGTATTGAAGACAAGGTTTGGCCTTACATTCACCTCTTAAAAAACTTATTAAGCACTCATATGATTCTACACCAGCATTAATTATAGAAGGACCACTATATGGAACACAAGGTTTGGTCCTAAATTCATCTCTAATAGATTGATAATCACTCAAATGATTCTAAACTAGAGTTACAAGGACCACAGTATTGTAGGCAAGGTTTGGCCCCACATCATCTCTAAAACACTTATTAAGCACTCGTATGATTCTGCACCAGCATTAAAACGACCACTGTCTGGAAGACAAGATTTGGCCCTAAATTCATCTCTGATAGAGTCATAATCACTCAAATGATCCTAAACTAGCGTTACAAGGACCACAGTATTTAAGACAAGGTTTGGCCCTACATTCATCTCTAAAACACATATTAAGCACTCATTATGATTCTACACAAGCATTAAAAGGACCACTATCTGGATGACATGGTTTGGCCCTAAATTCATCTTTGATACACTCATATAATCTCTTAAATAATTCTACCCTTCCGGTAAAAGGACCACAGTATTGAAGACAAGGTCGACATCATCGATCGGTCGCTTTGTATCCGTGTTTTCGATTTCAACTTGAATATTTAATTAGCCCTCTCCCGTGTATTCACACAGAAACTAGTTAGACAGGGTATTTTGCACTTTGTGCCCCCTAAACTTATATGGAATGAATTTTTCCATTAGTTCATTTCATAGAAAAAGTTGTGCCCGGAAAGGCTTGGTATTCGCTGACATAATTTTTGTGTTGGTGTTCGTATGACGTCACGACCTTTGTTTTGTTTTTGCTGAATGATTTTAATTCATGCTTTGTGTTTTGGTTTGCATGATACTCTGTTGCAGTTTTAAGATATGAGCATATAGTTGGGGTACTGAGCGATGTTTTGTTTGCAGGGTTTAATAAAACATTGAAATAAATCCCTGTTACTCTAAGAGTTTGGTGTGATTTTCAGTATGAGTTCAAATGTTTACGCATGGCAAAGCGGCAGGGTAAAGGCCGGTTTAGGTCTTCCCGATAAATCGAACCATGTAAATTGTGTAAAACGTGGAGTTTTTCCTCAAGAGGTCTTCCTGTTGTCCAGTTAGTATGCGCTATTTTGAACGCTTTAGTTTTTTAAGCATTAAGTTTAATTATGCACATTCTCATTCACGTACCTTTAATTGACATGGCGGTTTCTCACCGAGTGTCGGCCCGACTTCAAAAATTTCGGAGTGAAACAACAATTACAGTGTCATGTGGTTTTTAAGTCAACTATTTATTGCTTCACGTTCGATGCTCTGTCGATGCTTGCATTTTTACGTTCGCTTAAGTTGACACCGTTGTCAGCTTTGCGCGAATTAAATGTATCTTGTCTGGAGTAAATTACTGGCAGCGAGGAGTCTTTGTTACCGGTACGTTCACTACTTCAGAATCGGCAGGTTAGTTTGCAGGTTGCAGGTTGCAGGTTGCAGGTTGAAATTTACTGTGACTGTTACATGAATAGCTAACCTTAGGCCTAATTAGGCCTAAAGAAACGTTTTTAAGCCTAAGGAGGCCTAAAAAAACGTTTTTAGGCCTAATTGGCCTAAGGTTAGCTATTCATGTACAGTCACAGTAAATTTCAACCTGCAACCTGCAACCTGCAACCTGCAAAACTAACCTGCCGCTTCAGAATACTCAAAAGCATCTGAACTTAGTTGACGTCATCACAAGAAGCAGTTGGAAATAAATTAACATTTTTGTATCGCATAGCATCGTGTAAATAATTTTAAGTTCAAGTTTGTTTACATTTGGTATGTTTCGTTAAAGACTTTTGCCGCCGCTTTCTGTTTACAGAAGATCTTTCGCCATGTGCATGGAGGCTTGACTCGTTATGAATGTGTTTCCAAGAAATTTCGGCGTCCGGATTAGGGCTCTTTATCAATAGAGTCCTGGTAATTCGGCAGTTATGAACACTGAAGTCAAGAAAACATGAGCGGTGATAAAAAATCGCGCATACAGTGGAAGCGATCGTGAAAAAGACATGTAATTTCATCCCGAATGTCTGCTAATATTAAAGGCGGCCGCGTGTCAAAAGCTTTTGTCTAACGTTATTGTTTCGCTTTCGAGAAGTCTCACCTCTACTCGAGATTTCTGATCGAGATCCTCGAAAAAAATTTCGAGGGTCTCGAAACTCGATACTCGATCCTCGATCCTCGAAATTTGATCCTCGAAAACATTGAGGATCGCGGATAGAGTTTCGAGTCGAGACTGTCAACTTACATTTGCACGGTACTGTATACATGAATACTGTAAGCCTCACCATTGTTTTGAAGCCCAATATTTCGACAACAAGATGCAGATTATACATGAATTTTTACGGTAATTTTCTTGATGTATAGAGAGGGTCAAGTAAGTTAAATCTAAAAATCTTTTGGTGCGAATGATCTGTGGGGATCAACACGTCTTCCGAGACTTCAGGCTGCAAACATAACCCAGCTAAACGTTTCATGTTGATTAGGTATTTGTTTAGCAGTATAGCAGAGAGAAATTTTCCCTTTTCCTTTTTTTAATGCTGTTTCTTTGGGCAACATGTTTGTTTACCTCCATGGTTTGTCAACCATGAATAGTTGCACGTGACTATATGGAGTGTGCAACCTGCGTATCCAAGATGCCAATAAAAAATTGGCATTCCTACAAAAGTTTATTTTAACCATTTGTTATTTTGTAGCTACTGGTGTAGCAAGTGCAAAATGTTTTAAACTACTTTTGGGTCAAAAAATTGGTTAGTTTGATTCTTCCTCCAGACGCTTAGCATTAGTCTTCTCACACTATACATCCTGATCTGTAATGTAATGCTAAAAAAAGATGCCATTGAAACGTTTGTAAACTTTGGCGTCGTTGTATTCGGCATGTTTGAACACCCACACTACTATAGTTCAGTCTTTGAGGAAAGGTCAATAAAAAAGCTGAATGTCTGTCACAGAAAGTCCGGAAAATAGGGGTTTGTGTCGAAACGTTTGAGTTCTCAAAAATATTTTCTTTGTCTTCCCATCAGTGTCTTAGAGTAAAGTTATTTTGTTTACAATGTATTCATCCCTAGCATGACATTTCCAGTTGAACTGGATGTGCAATTTACTACTCACACCAAAGAAATCCAACATGATGATTTTTTCTAAATATAAGCTTCACTTGACGAGATATCGATTCAGTTTAAGGTGTACATTTATTTCACTTTCACCTTTTTCCTCTTTGTCCTTGGTTGACTAGGTACAGTTAAATTTTGGTGATGATACTTGTGCATCATCACCAAAATTTAATGCATTTTAATGTACAGTACCGTGCAAAAGAAAGTTGACAGTCTCGACTCGATCGTCGCGAGAATCGAGGGTCGAGAATTGTTTTTGTTTTTGTTTTTTTGAACACTCTATAGGTTAAACAATTATACTAGGAGTACTTGTTTATGCAATTTATTTAATTATATTATCCTCTGTGTTTGTAAATTAAGTACTCATATTTAGTTGTTTAAGTATTTTAGTTAAAGCCTTCTTTTATTCATGCAAATTCTTCAAATTATGTTTGCTGACCATATGCCATTTAAGCCTCCGGCTTTGGCTGTTCTCATGTATTCCTCAGAGTCTGATGTCTAACAATAAACAATATTCCCAGTTGCATTTGTCTATCCAGGAATCAGTCAAGCAACCAGCTCATTAAATTCTTGATTCCTTCGACTCGACTCTCAAATTGATTCTCTATTGTCTTTCCTCGACCCTTGGTCCTCGCGAGAATCGAGAATCGAGTCGAGAAGTGAGACTCTAAAGAGACTGTCAACTTACTTTTACACGGTACTGTATTTTGGAACATGCCAAAATACACAATTACATGACTGCAAGGTATACAAACAAGTAGGGTCTTAATGGCTATCACAAACGTACCATGCTTCAATTGTATTTTGTCATAAAATTAATTCGTGCTTTCAACTCGATTCAATGCTTGCGTCATAGTTTGCCCCCCCCCCTTCCCCACCCCCCCGAGATATCAGATATAACTAAGTTCAATTCACCATCAAAAGCACAATGCAGCTTTAGGCAATGTTTACACAAATGCGGTTTCACATTGACACAGTTTCATGACTTCTAAATCGCGTCAAAAATTGACGCAGTTTGGAAGTGTTTACACGGAACTGTTTTCGCCAGAAAATCCAAGTCGTGCTGGTATAAGCGAGCTCTGCACTATGTCCTAAATTCATTATTTTGAAGTAAACAATGCAAATTTCATGCCAAAATAATAACCGTATTCAAATCCATGTGGTTTCGCTGTTTACACGACAGATGAAACCGCATCGTTTTGGAAAACGCTCCACTTTTGGCAGCGGTTTCCAATCAACCCAGTTTGGATAACAGTCTCCATCGGTGTCGTGTAAACTGAAGGTGTAACCACATCGCTTTAAATGTGGTTACAAATGAAACCGTGTTCGTGTAAACGCTGCCTCAATTCGTCATATATTTGACTGCTACTCACTCGCTCAATATTTTTGTTAGCAAAAATGAGATCTATCTTTATCTTTACTTGAAAAAATGACTACGTAGACAAGAGTAGCTTCGATGGTCGCGCAGAACTACCCAATGTTTCTAAGGAACTGAATTAAAACAACGTGCAGAAACACTAACAGACATAGTCACGTGGTCATCTCTGCCATCATAACAAGCTGATCAAATTATTGTCCCTTGCGATAAAAAGGTGCACATTATTGCCTACAATGTATCAACAGATTGCCACATTTTACATGTTGCCCAACTAGAAAGCACCACAGGTATTAAATTTTGTCCATAAATCGGTTCAATCACAACCCACCACATTTTTAAACCAATTTAAAAAACTGACAAGAAAATAAACAAAACCGAGAAACTGAAAACAGTGAACGGAGAAATAAGGCAAAAACATAGTTACGTGGTCATTTATTAAATGCCTACAAGATAAACGGGTCAAATTATTGCCCTTCTGATTTCAAGCTGTAAATCATTGCCTACATGTACAAATGTTTTATCAGCAGCTGCATTTAAAATGTCACCCAGCAAAAAAAAAAAAAAAAAACACTGGTTTTAAATTTTGACCATAAATTTCACAACGATTCAATTCATGACTGACTTTGGTTAAAATTAATGCTGGCTCTCGGAAACAATTTTCTTATATATAAAAAAAAGTATTACTGGCAATGTTTTTGAATATTACTACACATCCACACCATTTAACAGAAGTTAAACTTTGTCGCGGCCGTGATCTGACAGATACAGTAACCGGCTCAAAGGTCTTCCCTCACACTTGACGCAAGCGTAGTAGAGCCCTATTGCAAATTTGAGACAAACGAAGAAACCCTATTTTATGCGGAGGCCAGTGGTTTCGCCCCGTTGCGAGTTAGCCCCCTCGAGTTAGCCCCGTAACTTATCTAGCTCGCCTCCCCAAATATATCGAGTTCGCTCCACGTAGTTGGACCCCGTTATGATAAAGTAATACTAAGTAATACTAACTGTCTCACTCCCTTTTAGAATCAGGCTTACCTGGCGAACAAACCGTTGATATGTTGTTTGCGATGTTCACCGCTGACAAACTTGTAGCGAGGCGCTGCTACTCGCAGGGATTTAGCCGCGATCAAATCAAAACCTATTGAGTCTATTAAAGTTTAGTTAGAATTCAGGAAATGAGAAAGTACTTTTAGTAAAGTCTGGACATGTCGTTCAAGTCAAGTCCTTTTTTTTTAAGGGCGCATGTCTTTCTTTCTAATCGTTCGAGTCAATTCTTTACTTATTTCTTGCAAACAGCTCAAACATCAATCACTGACTTTTATTACAAAGGAACTGAGGTGAGAAAAAAAGAACTAGAACTCATTAGGAGAGCATTGTGATATCGAAACATAATTAAAATATCAACGAGAAGTAAACTCTCTCATCTCGACGTTCTATTGTTTTGAAACAACCAATGATCCATCCGTGTGTTTAAAACGTGGGAAAGCGTGCCATTTTAGCTCATCCGCTTTAATAGCCACTATCATCACGAATCTCGACGACTCAATTACGTATACGATTGATCTCTGTATTTTCTGCACGTTTCCTGTTCGTGCTCGCCAGGAAGGCTTACAATGTGACGACTGCCAACAATGGCAACACGGAACGTGCCAAACCGGCATATCGCAGCAAGACTACCGCGTTTCTGTCCAGACAGGCCAACCTATTGATTGGCGCTGTGCCCCCTGTTCTGATAACCCACTGGAAAGTACACGCTTGGAGGATGATCTCAACTCGACTGTGTTTGATCCACCCGAATTCGATCCACCTGCAAGTCCCGTCGATTTTAACGTAGATGCAACTTTGGTAAATTTAATTTCATGATAAAAGACCATAGGATTCTCACTTTTCAGGAAAATTGTTCTTATTGGCAGCTATCTGTATAGTTGGTGAGCTGTTTCACAAAGCTAAGCGTATTTACACAATAAATTTGACTTGAACTTGAAATGTAACCAAAGCCTTTTTTTCCTCAGGGGTCATCAGGCCTCTCCTTACCTTCTGAGGCCATTGTTGCTGACGAGTCATCGATTACCGAACCTGCTCCCCAGCCCCATAAAGACAGTTTCCACCTGGAATTCGGGTTTGTGGACGACTCCACGAAGAGGGGAAAACCAAAGCTTGTTGGCAATCGTGGTTTTAGCAACAATATCAACGCGCACAAGGCAGATCCAACTTGCCATTCTACATTATGCTCCAGTTGCGTCACGGGGAAGCGAAGCTTGCCTCCCTACAGATCAGGCTCGTGTCAGAGAAGAAGTTGCGGCGTCACCGGAAGAAAGCATACAGAGAGCTGCAGTCAAAGATCTTCAACCTTTGGGACTCTTACAGAAAAGAGGAGAAGATGGCAAACCAGCTGCTGAGAGCATGTGCCGATCTCTATGGCCCAGTCGAGTAAAGGGGTTTACCAAAACCCTGTAGGTTGAGCCTAGCGCTCGATATTGCACTCTACAGGTGCTAAAACAAAACGGCTCCTTTGGGAGCTATGACCAGTAATTATATTATCGACCACCTGATATTCCAATCTTAGACCTTTATCAACTCGTTTAATAAAATCAATTTCTTTCACGAATAGGCCGCCTTCTTGGTTTCTCATTACTTTAACGTCTTGTTTCATTTCTCAAGAAAAAGTATGTTGTCCCAACAATAATGCAATTTCAACAGTACTTCTTTTAATACCGTGTAAACACGTTGTTTTAGTCATACTTGTAAACTTTCTAACAACATGGGCAATGAAACACGCGCAACAATAAGCTGCTAGCAAAAACGGTGAAAACTGCCGGACCTCCAGATACATCGCTCGAGTAAAAATGTCTAAAACCTGCAAGCATGTATCTGAATTAGCTTGGGTATTTACAGATGATGTTTTGTCATTTATTACATATGTGTTGAAATACATGATGTTCCTTGCAAACTTACTGGCACTAAGCAGTGCAGTTTATTCACTAATCGCTCGATATCTTTGATCTTACTTGAATCATTTTCTTAGCCCATCGTTAGAGCGTTTCCAATTCCTCGTTTAAGAAAACGGATCTACTGAAGTGGATTATTAAAGAACAACATTGAAGGAAAACACAATACGGTTTTAAAACAGGTGTACTAAGGTGGTATTTGACCTCGCGTAATGCAATTTGGATCTGAAGTCATACTTGTGATTACCAGTCGAACTCGCGCTGACAACAGAACAAATTGCACTCCGATAGGTTAAATTAACACCAAATAGTAATGAGGGAAATAATGAACTTCTAGAGTATACGTAATATTGTACAGCTGGCCGTCATGTTTTGGTAAGAATGTGAGATTAAATATCTATTTGGCGGCTCTCGAAAGTTCATTGTAAGCATACGGTCGTACTACCCCCTGCCCTATGTTTCCGTAGTCTCCGAGGACATATGGAAGAACAGAACATATGCCAGACGCATCTTCAACAGGCTCGTAAAATTTCAACCATCTTAATCATCAAATTACGTCAACCTTTGTCAAATGCAAGGAATATAGGAATTCACTTACATTTGACTACTAATTGAGATTGAATAATCTTTAATCTTTAATCTTTATTTATTTTAACACGGTAAAAAAAAATCCATCAGGTTTTAGTACAATGTACAACTACATAACAATAATGTTCAATTGTAAAAAAATTGTCTCGAAAAATCTTACTTATAATTACACTAAACTACACCTGTTTTCCATGAATGCCGTGTTTCTAATTTAACTAAAATGTTCATTTATCAATTTCTTGAAATTATTTAGGGATTTCACTTGCCTAAGACTGCAGGGTAGACTGTTCCAGAGAGTTGCATTTCTATAACTAAAGCTCTTTTTTAGGCAGTTAGTTCTTGGTAAAGGGACATTTAATTTGTTTGCAGAGTCCTTTAAGACATAGCCTGGCGTACTGCGCTCAGTAAACATATAGGATAAGTAGTCAGGAACTAGATCATTAAGAGCTTTGAACACCATTACACCTAGTTGAATTTGACGCTGGGCAATCAGGTCTTTCCAACCAAGTTGTTGTAACAAATACCCAGCGTCAGCATCATGGGAGGAGGAGGTCAAAATACGAGCAGCACGATTCTACAGTTTTTGTAATTTTTCTGAAGAAACGTTGAGTGTGAAAAACAAGACTGTCCACCCCCTGGCCGTGAGATAACACTCCCTATTTAAAGTTGATCTATTCCTACTATGGGTGTGGGTGTATGTCCATCAATTACTTGTGTTCTTCTCTATGGTTTCAGGGCCATGACAGGTGGACCACATGGTCAAGAAGCTTAACCGAGGTCAAGGTCAAGCAGCAGGTTTTTTTTTTCTGCACCAACAGAAGTCGCCCCGAAAAATATCCCTTAATCATATTATCACCTAACAATGCTAAAATAGAATATAACAGTGGTGACTAATTTTCACTGAGAAGTTCCTGAACAAAGAAGAAATCAACGTGCTATCCTCTTTTTGAGGCGAGCATAAAATACCAGCGCAATCGACTCTGCACAGTCTAAATGCTTCAGGAAAACCCATTTAAACGGCAGCCTCTCTCTTGTTATTGTACCAGAGAATCTTTAAAATGCAATCCATCATAACAGAAACAGCCCAAAAGAACAACTCCCAAGGAACCTACCGCATGTGCATTCTCTTGACGCACTAATATTTTTTTTCCAGAAATAATCTGAAAGCCAGGTCAGACCAAAACCGAGAAAAAAAAGATTGGAGAAATCGTTTCGTGTAAAGTAAGTCTAAATTTATGTTTTATTTTAAGTTGAACAAACACATTTCATTCAGAGTGAGCCTAACTTTTCCTTTAACTTTACCCCAAAGTCGCATTTTACACTGGCTTGACTTGTCGTCCTCCTATAAATGGCATTCATTTTGGTCCGGTATTCCACTTACATGGCTTCGACGGTTTCACGAATGTTGAGATGTCTACTACAATGACAGAAAGAACAAAGGAAATGAAGGAAAAATAATGAATCTTCCTTTTTACGAGCATTTTTGTGTTATTAACAAGCAAAGCATTACCATTATGCATAAACCGAAAATGTGCAACCGTCACCACGAGATCTGCAGTAACTTATACATACAGCTGTGAAGAATCCACCTGGACAAAACATTTTTTCTTGTGACATTTTCTGTAGTGGTTATAACCTCTTACAACCAAGTAAAGCTGACGCCAAAGAACACATATAGGCAAACAACAAACGAAGGACTTCAATGTAAATCATAAAAAAAATTGCAAAATAAGGCCCCTAAAATTAATACATTGTTAACATATTAAAAGTATCAGCACGTCATCATCGTCATCATTATCACCATCACAATCACTGCCATTCATGAAAGAGGAGTCAGAGTGGCTTAGAGGGGAGTCAGGGTGGCTTCAAGGGGAGTCATGGTGGCTTAGTGGTTATCAACCGCGGCTCCCACCACTGCGACCTAAGGTTCAACCCTGGTCTCGAGGTCGTATGTGGGCTGAGTTTCAGTCAATCTCCATCTGACTCCAAGGGTTTTTTTCCGGGTAATCCGGTTTTCCTCCCTCATAAAGATCGACTCCAGATAAATAACATCCGGGTAGATAACCTCGTATTGGGATAACCTCTGGTATTTCTCTCTTTCATTGTATTGAATGAATAAAGTTGGTATTTAAAGTATTTAAAGGGGCTCTCCACAGATATTATGTTGCATTTTTGTCTAAACTACTAAAACGTTAATTTGACATGGTACTTTTTTCCAACCATGAAATTATTCTTAAACCAAGAACATAATGTTACGTGATCTCTCTGTGAAAGGGCAAACAATGATCAGGTCAGCATTGTTTTCTCAAACACAAACTAAATCAACCTTGAATGTTTCGATCTAAGCCATCCACAGCCATCTTGATTCCTATATAATAGTAGGGATACAGGTATTTTTGGTTATTGAAAAGTGACCCTGAAATAGGTGACATGGCCCCTTAGATATTGCTGCTAATAACAATATAATAATTACTTAAAGGACCTACATGTAGAGTTCTGTTTCCAAGATACAAGTCACAGAAAAGAAAATCATTCATATGGAGAGAACAAAACAAGCTTCCCACAGGTATTAGTAACTAAAAGATTACACAGAAACAAAATTGTTAAATTTCCATTTTCGCTGTCTTGTAAAATTATTGACATGTTTTGCAAATACTTTAAGATGCTGTTTTTCCACAGATAATAATGCTTAGGCAATATCATTCCATCTAATACCAACAAAAAGAAATCAATCTCTTAACATGAAACTTATGCAAGTGTTGCACACATATCAGCTGTGGGAATCTGGAAAGTCATGTATAAGGAAAGAAGAAAAGGAAATACATTGCACAAAAGCCTATAAGAGTCTTCGAATCAAACCTGGGCCACATTCATGGATACTCTCACCACTGCATCCATGCTTGCCCACTCACACCAAAATTATATTGTTCCACAGTAATTCCTGTACATGTATGTCAAACAAAAAAAGCAAATAAAGTTATCGTTTGCAATAGTTTCTATCATCACGGCTGCTGAATCACATTTAATATTTTCGTAACGCATTAATTCAAGAGGGCCAAGAGAGAATCAGAAACTGAAAAGGCTAAGAAATGGATTTTAGCAGACACAGATCAACCTGGTCTACATGCCTTATTTATCAATGACACAATTGGTAAGTTTCAGAAATTTATATACATAAGAGACCTTATTTTTGTTACCATCAAAATACTCAGCGTGTAGTTAAGCCTATTTTTTAAAATAACAAATGGCGCTTAACTACATGTCGATGGATGACATTATTGTAATGATTTTACTAATATTGGTACAGACTTGTAAGACTTAGTAAGGTCAGTTGGACGTTTAAAAAAATATCCCTGCAGAAAGTGAATTTGACAGTTCACAAAAAATTATCCCAGCTTACGCCCTACATATAATAATGCCTCGTTCGTGTTACTGCAAATATGGAAACCACACAACGTTTGATGTTGCTTGCATGACAAGGTTAAATATTCACTTATATAAACACACATTTTCCAGTTTCCAGTCATTCTTCTTAAAATCATTATTTTTCCCCTATTAAGGCAGATTGCACTGAAAACGTTTTTTTGGTTCATGTCTGATGTAATTTACGCTACGAACGCATGTGTGTAAATCCCCTTTCAGCAATCAGAATTGTTTGTAAATATTTCAAAATTGCACTTACGAAAGAGGTCTAGCGAGTGACTATCCGGCACTTTTAACGCCACATATCTTCAGAGAGAAATGGATTGTTGCCAATGAGCACTAGCTTTCTATTGAAAACCACCACCAGGCCCCTAACAGTTAAATTATCACAGAACTTAACAAATTCCCATATTTGGCTCTTTTCTTCTGTAAATTGTGCTATTTTGCACAAATTCTGCAATTTTCCATGAATTAAGCGATTTGTTGAGATCTTAGGTTTATTATGAGAAATCACATTGCATATAATATCAGCAGCCCTGTTCATAGACTTCCCTCTAGAACATTATCGTTTTGTATCATGTCCTGAAGTTAATTCAGCAGGCTCTCAACCTACAGGTAGCTTAGACTCCAAACTTTTCAATATAGGGGACATAATTTTTCAGTGAGTTATTAACCCATTGACTTCCAGGGGTTCCCCATTGACTAGTAAAATCGTCTGGCGTTAGAGTAAAATACTAAGTCTAGCCGGTTTCGGCCGGTTTCGAAGTCAATGGTTAATTAAAGCCAAAGGAACCTGACAATTTTCTAAAGCAGCACCCTTGAAAATCAATCAATTTAGTTAACTCCACCGAATCACTAGTGTTAATTCGTTTAACATAGCACATTAATTGCACCTGATTAAACATTACAATCCAAAATTGTCAACTACTTAAAAGTGTTTTCAATGTGCAGAAATAACAGGCTTACATGTAACTGTGGGTGTTTACGGTACATTGTAAGGAATGTTGCAGTAATAGGATGGTTGCAAAAGTGTTTTAAAAACAAATTTATTTCGACCAAACTACACTTTTTCCAAACCTTTAACAGTGTTTTAAACAATGAATTCGAACAGACTAGATTAGTGTTAAACAAGGCTGTTAAATGTCACCAGGGAGTGATGAAATACTAATATCCAAAATCCATCATCTTGGATGAAACATCATTCCATGCTACATCCGAGAATTTCACTAGTCTCAATCAGGATTCACTTTATTCATTACAGGAAAAGGAGTCTTCACAACGACGGCTTTCAAAAGAGGTGATTTAGTCCTTTGTTATAAGGGTGAAATCATAACTGGAAAAGAGGACGAACTTAGAGAGCAAGCCTATCCAGATGAAGTTGAAAATATTTTGTATTTTTACAAAGACGGTGGAAAAGCTCGTTGGTATGGATTATAGTTTAAATAATAATGTTTAACAGTTGGAGCAACAAAAGATTCTCTGAGGAAAAAAAATGAACAATAATATCTCCAGTGTTAAAAGAGTTACACAGGTTGCCTTGTTACACTGTGTTCTTCGCCCACACCAAATACTGTCAATACTGTGAAAACGTAAAGAAAAAAAAGATAAATTTAACCTGACTGAGGATGCAAACTCCAACAGGCACTTGCAAAAAAGAGTATCAAGTGAAGCTACGATCCTCGTAGTTATGGAAGCAATTTTTGCAATTGCGTAGAGAAGCCTGAAAAATTCAGGACTTCAACGGGGTTTGAACCGGCGACCTTGTGATACCGGTGCGACGCTCTAACCAACTGAGCTATGAAGGCACTGACGTTGGGAGCTGGTCAATGTCAATGGCTTAATAGCTCAGTTAGTTAGAGCGTCGCACCGGTATCGCGAGGTCACAGGTTCAAACCCTGTTGAAGTCCTGAATTTCTCAGGCTTCTCTACACAATTACAAAAATTGCTTTCGTAACTGTGAGGATTATAGCTTCAATTGATTTCAAATCCGCAGTTCATTTCATATATCATTTCATCAAAAAAGAGTATCTCCAAAATAAATACCGAATACCTGAAAAGCCAAGAAATTTACCTATATTCAAAACCTAAAATCACAAACCAACAACAATACCGTCATGAGGTACACTGTAAGTATTTCTAATAATTTGCTCCTCACCAGTACCTTCCAAAGGCCATCGACACGAGTTCACGAAGGTTATGCAGTCTTTAAATTAAGTAATTTTGCACACATTGCTGAATAATTCTTCTTTCATTATTTGAGGTTTTAAGATTTGCATTACAGGCTGTAGCTGTTGTGCTGTATTTGCATAACTTAACGTGCTTATTATCAAGAAACTGCATCA
The DNA here is from genome assembly GCF_036669935.1 of Montipora foliosa. Taxonomy (NCBI): domain Eukaryota; kingdom Metazoa; phylum Cnidaria; class Anthozoa; order Scleractinia; family Acroporidae; genus Montipora; species Montipora foliosa. The sequence continues at coordinate 34,903,864 of NC_090878.1, forward strand.
AAAGTGTTTGGACACAAAAATGATCTCTCGTGCCTGTCGACAGATCGGCAATTAACTTTAATTTTCTGCCCAAGGTTAAGTAAAATCTTTCTCTTGAATTAATTTTAATTCCATTCCTGTTGTTTCGTACAATAAAAGGCGGTTGAAATAGGCATCCAAACAGGAGTTTGGGGGGGGGGGGGGGGGATAGGTTCCACATTTTTATACTTATAACCCTGTTCATTTGTAGTTTGTCACCACTGTTTGGTCTTTAGTCTTTGACCTTTGGACTTCCTTTTGGACCATTTATACACACCCTTAAAACATAGTAGACTTAGTGGAATATACATGTATATTAACTATCACTGCAACTGCAATTTTACATTTTTCAAAGGTCAGAAAATGCATGGAAAAGCAAAAAATCAAACCATTTTTCCTCCTGATTATGCCTTTATATGGCCTTGTATATACTTGCATCTTTATGATATAGTCATTATTGAGATTTAATAATGTTAATTAACATTAATAATAATCTCACAAAAATTACTCTTAGATGCATACATGCATCTCTTAATGTGTATAACTGATATAAATTTTGCCATCAATTTATAAAAAATCACTATCAATACTTTTACTATTTTCTTCACTAGTGTTGATGCCACCTATTCTACTGGGCTCGGTCGGCTGGTAAATGACAGCCCAAGACCAAAAGCAAACTCTGCCATAAAGAAAATTACCATAGATAATAATACACACCGCTGCCTCTTTGCAACCAATGACATTGGACCAAACACAGAAATTCGGTACGACTATGGTGCACAAGACCTCCCCTGGAGAGAAAAGGGTAAAACTGTCACGTATTTAGGAGTTGTCAAACCAATAGCAATTGTGTTATTTATGCAGTTTCAAATACCTTATCATATTTAGTGGTTCGGTCTTAGCGGACTCCACGTTCAAATTCATTTTTTAAAAAACTTAAGTTTTCTTTGACCTTGAGTATTTAATTTAGGAAGTTTTTTCATAGGCATGAATTGAAAGAATCGAAGTCCAGATTTGTCTTTGTTTATGTTTTGCATAAATAAAAAGTTAACGTCAGCAGGGATGTGTAGCTAAGAATAAATTCATACGTTTGAATATTGTTTTGAGGCGGTAAGTTCATGCTCGGAGCATCAAAGGTGCAACACAACATGCGACATTCTTCAAGGTGGCGAGTTTGGGGAAAGAGAAGACACGGACAACAGTACTTACAACAACACTTTTTCAATTCACATGCAATTTCATTTCCAGTATCGATAAATTCTAGTTATAATTTTGTATACTAAACAGATATGGATTTTTTTTGTCAACATATCTAATGTACATGTGTAGAGTGTAGAGAATAAATTTCGATCCTCTCGGTCTCTCTGCCACTTCAGTCACTTGAAGTCCTGCCCATCGAGACGCCGTCGGAGTTTGGTGTCAAAATCCAGCCAACCGGGTGGGCGTTGTAATTTATCTGTTTCGGTCGGGAGACGACCTCCGTTCTTATGAGCTTTCCTCTTGGCGGATCGGGCTGTCCCTTCCATCATCTCAGTCCACTCTCATCCATCATGGGATCTCCACCAAAAGGGAGTTCACCCCAGTCGACGAGTGAGGTTATCGGCTTGGGGGTGGTTTTCTTCTTCTTTGTTTTCTTTTTGATTACCGGCGTGGTCTTTTTAGGGGTCACAAAAGGGGACCCGCAGTGGCTGGCGTGGCTAGAGGTTCCGCCTCAGCTGCTGCAGCTGGTCGTTTCTTTTTTTTCACCAGTCGTGTCAACAACGTCTGTAACGGGCCTTGCGTAAACGCTTCTCCTTCCACGTCCTCGTCCTCGTCAGCGCCACCTGCACCACCACCAGGACCTCCTTCAAAACCCACGGGACATCGAACGGCCTGGGTCCATTTACGCACTTCGCGGGTCAAAGGTTTGGCCAACGCTTCTTTCATGGCCGGCGGGATGTCCTCTGCCACCAGAAGGGCGGCTTCTCTAACAGCCAGACGTGCGGGTTTGGTAACTTGAGAATTATCGGTCAAACGTTCTTTGTACATTTGCTCCAACCGACGGAGCCGTTCCGGATCCACCAACACCCGTCTTTGAAACCCAGGAATGACGTCGTTGTCACCTCTCATCGTAACGTGTCCCAACATTCGTGCGATGCCTCGTTTCTATAGTATAGAGTTTGTTTCTCTTGACGTTCTCGTTCCAAATGCCCTTCCAATTGATGTACTTAATGTTTCAGATCGCCCAGCTTTCGTTCGAGTTGACTTAGGTCTTTATTCAGTTCTTGATGTTGGTCGGTCAATTCACGTATGATCTTGCATTGTTCATGTTCGCGATGTCGAAGATGTCGGATCTGATCTTTCATCTCCCAAAGCGAACGAGGACCGTACGTCCACGTATTGCACCATCCATCGTCCCTGTTATGCAATCCTTGCCAGAACTGGATCACAGTGACACCTCATCACTCACCGACCCTCTTTTATGGACGCGTCCACCTCGCAGGCAATGGTTGCACACCGTGTTCAAACCTTGCCAAAGACCCCGAACCTGCTGACTCATCATGATCTGACGACGCTTTTTCAAGAAATGTTTACGACGGATCATGTCTTTCAGTGCTTGTTGATGGGGTCGCAACTTGGTCAGGGTGGACGACGATACGGGAATCTGTCCACGGAGCGTGTTCATGACCAATTCGCTCAAAGCATTGATCTGATCGGCATTGGCCGCTTGCAAGCATTCGCGACGTGTCTGGCTGCTTTCAAGATACCCCGAAGAAACGGGACTTGACGTCCAATACGCCAAGACATGATGAGATGATCCTTGGGTTTATGGACAGGTTCCCTTTATACTTAACGTCGACCTCGTCGTCGGGTGGTGGCTTCAAGCCCTTTTTTGACACTGTGACCAGCTGCGGCTCCCACACCTCCTAACGCTGCTGCTTTTCCTGCCACTGTCAGACCAGGAATCGCCAAAGCGAGCAATGGAAGGATGCCTTTGCGTTGTCGTCGTCTTCGAACGCCTGGACGTCGCATCACACGCTTTCTTCGTCTTTGTACCATCACACGTTTCTTTTCCACGAGGGAGGGGGGGGGGGGGGTAACGTAATGTCCTGTAGTAAGTGCAGCTCCCATCCTTTTATATCGTTTGTCTTTGCCCAAGAGGAACTCATTAGCGCTCGTACACCACCATTGGACCGCCCTGCTGTGTCACATGACTGAACAACCGGAATCGGTCGTCGGAGGCAGGATGAAGGTCGATCATGCCATCGATCCGGAAATGCTTGGAGGACCAACGCGCGACATCCCGTCTGATCCCTGGGATTCTTGAAGACGATCACGTAATGTGCCTTGCGCGAAATGGTCTTGGCAAATTTCCCAGTTGGAAACAGATATTTACAAAAGTACAAGACCGTAATGTGTCGATGATGAGATTCTCGCGTAAAGAGATCCAACATTCGTTTATCGTTCCCTCCTTCATCCACGAGATCATCCAACACCCCACCTTGAGGAAACCATGTTTGAAGATCGGCGACTTCAGGGATTCCTTCATGAAACTGGATGCCTTGATGTTTCATCCATTGAACCGTGGTTGCCATACGGGGTAACAGTAATGACACAGTCGTGTCTTTCTGCCCTCAAACACGGTGCCTTCCGTCAAGAGAGCTTCGGTCAATTGCGTCTTGTCACTTCCCGACGGACAGACAATCATTGTACTACTGGGCATACGTATCATGACAAAAGCAAGAAAGGACGAGACGGTACACTTCTTTTAAAGGGCCCGGTTGTGTACCGACGTCCCAGGTTATACTCCATCACTTGATGGACTACCATCCTTGATGTTATATTTGTACGATCCGACTATTTATGTACAACAAGACATGCATACCGTTTCCATGAGGTACGTTTTTTATTCACAAATAACAACAAACTTATGCGCAATACAAGATTGATTCGAGGGCATGGCATTCAAATCTTGAACCAAAAGACGATGGACTTGATTGCCCACCATCCGATCGTTCCCCACAAAATCGTACAAGGAAAATCCTTCTAAAAACTCTTCCAAGGTCCGTCCTCGGGCTCGTTCTTTTAAAAACAGCAAAGCATAATGACCACACGCCGTACTGTTCAAGGCTTGTAAGGTCCGATCGTTGCGCCATACTGGGGATCATCGCGTCAACCAGTCGTGCAAACCTGGCGCCTGATAGGTGGTGAGAGGTAGGCCGTAACTGTCTATGACTTCACATGCTCCTTCTTCCGTCCAGAGTCCTAACCAATGTTTTCCAGGTTCGCCTCGTGGATTTGTATTCACAGCTCGCGTTGTGCGGGTGGGACGGGACGGTAACCCATGGGAAGGTTGCACACCATGAAAAACACGTTTCAGGATAGGATCGTCCAATGCCAAATGATGAAGGGCGATGTCACTCATTGGCACAAATTCTATGTTTTGTTCTTGAGGTTCATCGACGCACATTATATAGAATACCACCCTTGTCATTGATCTGGAACACATTCTCGAACTCACCCCATACCACTACCGTGAGATTCTTGTTAGGGTTCGGACGAAAATCGATTTCCAAACTGACATTGCTGGCTTGTCTAGGGTTTCGATGTCCTGGAGCATCCGCGTCTCCATTGGGTACATTGTTAAAGGCAAACAACGTACAATTCTTGTCCTGTCTACTGGCTCCATTCAATTCCCAGGTTGGGTACGGATATTCTTCGCTATCAATGACTTGACGAATCCAGATCACCCCAAATTTCTGGAAGGCGAACGGGTTATACTCCAATTCGCCATTAAAGCCTCGACTGTCTAACAACCCCACGATCATCCGGTCCGGCACCCGGCCGACAAACACGTGGTCTTCCATGAACTTGGTTTTCCTGTCCATCGAACGAAAACGTATGGATCTCCCTTCGGACCACTGGATAATTGGCCCACTGTTCTTTGACTCAACGTTACTTGACGTTTGACACCAACACCACTTGTATTCGTTCCAAATAAAAAGAACTCGGGCCGGTTGCAAAACAATTCCAAGACGTTCCCTACCCCAGGCACCAGCACGCGTCCTGTGCTAATCATGTTTCTCTGCCATTCCATCTGATGAAGGAGAGCTTTTATGAACCCCACCCCATCGACGCTGGCGGATTGCTTTCGAATGAGATAATTGCGGTGAGCCGTTTCTGTTTGGGTATAGATTCGGTCGGCATCCACTCGGTACCGGTTTGATAAAAAACTGTCTTTGTCGGGATCCAACAATTCTCTCAAATCCAACCCTTGGTTGGGCATGGACACAGAGGCTAGACCCACTTCCCAGTCTCCATCAAATTTCACAGGATGCGGTAAACCGACTTTGAAACTGCTGCTGGTATTATTCGGAAATTCTGGCGAGACATCACTGAGTAAAACGACACAATCCATGATGACGAGGACGAAAATGGAGACAGATTGTCGTCGTTTGATCCGTAGGGAAGGTAACGGGACGCCGTCTCGATCGTACATCCGCGAAGACGATGGTATTGCACCTGACGTGGTTCCCACCATGCCTCTCTGCTTTTATAGGGCACCATCCGAAGCAGTTCGTCGTAAGAGTCCTCCAACCACTGACTCTCCACCAGATTCACATGGACGAACAAGGGACGTTCGACCGTCTGGGCCCCTTTGGTCTTTTTGAAGTTCTCGAGCGCTTCGTTGATGCGTACGAATTGCTAGTTGTAAGCGTTCGACAGGACCATGAACTGGGCTCCCTGGTACGCTACAGACCACCCCTGACCTTTCCATGACGGCAGTCACAGGACCATGGGCAAACGTTTTGAGATATTCTTCAAAGACGGACCCATCGCGAAAAGACTCTGGGGTGTAGTCTGCCTTGGGCCCCGTTTTATCGATGAATTCCATGAGCATATTAGGACCTCGACTAAAGTAGGAAGGATGACTGTAGGATGTGGGATGATACATCAACCAGCCCAAATTCAGAGTCAACTCGACAGTGATTCCAAAGTTCTTCCATCCGACTCCTTGAGTAAACACATTTGCATTATCCAGCAACAGATCGTCCCCTTCCCACTTGAACGTCACGGCCGTTTTTCTCTTGAACGTCTCATCTCCTACTTGTACCTGTCTCGGCTACGTGGATCAGGAGATTCTCAGGGTGCACCGTCACTGGTGGCAGGACGATAGGGAGCAACACACCCGAGAGTCCCACCCATCCGTCGTCCTCTTGCCAGAGGGAAGTAGCATAACACGACATGGTTAATCTCTTTTTTTTTTTTTTTTTTTTTACAAATCCCTTTTTATACGTGTGTCAAGGAGGTGTGAGAGACCCAACTATCGTATTTTGGGGGCCAGCCAACCATCGGACTTTCACTGCGTGTCTACATCGTTGTAAAATCTTTTCTACTCGGAACAAAGAATCATCTGGCACGGTGACTTTTGGACATCTTGCTTGTAAAAACTCCCTTCCAAGGGTGTGCTATCCCATTCTTCCAATTGATAAGTAACCACTGGTCCTCGCACCACACGTCTCACAATAAAGACTTCTTCCATCCAACCGGGGGAAGATGGCCTTTCTTGAACGGACACGATCGCCCACCTTGAGTTTAGTTCGAGGGCGTCGTTTCAAACATTTTCCATACAGTTTGGTCCATACAATGCGTTCGTTGTCATCGGTGACGTCTTGTGGGGCCATGCCAATACTTCGATGACGGATCTGATTGTACCCGTTTAACAATTGAGGTAACACGTTCAGGTACGTTCGAGTATTTCGTGCGGTAAAATACCGGTAAATGCGTTGTTTCAACGTACGATTGAAGCGTTCCACTATGGATGCTTTGGCATCCACGTGCGTCGAAAAGTGTTGGATCCCTTCTCGTTCCAACATCCGACGAAACGGAGCGTTGTAAAACTCTTTGCCCAGATCCGTCTATAAACGTTGAGGTTTTTGTCCTTGTCGTAACACTTTTTCAAAAGCTTGAGTCACTGCGGTGCCTGTCTTGTTCTTCACGGGGACCACCCAAGCGTATTTGGACAACACATCGATGACCGTCAAGAGATAGCGGTGCCCACCATTCCAGCGTTTGAGAGGTTGCATCTCCACCGAATCGGCTTGCCATTGTTCGTCCTTGTGAAACACTAAGACTGGGAATGTCTCGAATCGTCGTCGAACGGGGCAATGCAGTGTGTAGGCCAATTCCCCTTGTAATTCTCGTAAGGCTTCCTTCTGCGTCAATCCTTGAGCTTGAGCGTACTGATACACACCACCCAATGAACCCAGGGTCTGAGAATTCGTGTAGGCTCTCACGATGGGTGTGGCGGCGACGCGGCGGCGGCGTTTCTGTTTCGTCATGTCTTGGTGACGAGCCAACGCGTCGTCAGCTCCAGAATGGAAGGGATGTCCTGCGGATGATGCTTTTTAAGGGTTTGCCACGTATGATAAGCACGTTCGGGTCCGAGTGTTGTCATCAACTAGTCCATACAGATGACAAAATGACTCCACTTATAGTCGATCCCTTCTTTCATGACTTCGAACACCACTAGGGTATCGATGGGTTCGTCGGCAGGAAATCCATCCCATTCGTTTGTGCCTCCGAGTAGCTTCATCATTTCCCAACAAAGCCATGTCAACAAACGCCAACGAACCGGTTGTTTGAATTCACGATAAGGGAGTTGGGTCACATGAGCGACGACTGCTCTCAACAGATGTCGTCCGAGCTCGACACACGACATAATGATACACACAAATTTGAGGGTTTAAGCTTTTATTTATTCCTGATCGATTTCCATCACAAACATTTTCATTTATTCAAAAGAAGCACGCAACAGTTCAGGCGTAATGGGCCGGGTGCGTTCTAATCGACGGCACCACCTCTGCTGCAACTCGTTTTGTTCCATCCACTTTTTCTGTTGAGCCACCCATCGCCGCTTTCTCACGTACTTCTCTAGTTCCTCCTCCAACTTATCGTCGGGCAGGCTGGGCACCTGGATCACCACCGTTTTGTTCTCCAATGCTCGCTTTTTTCTGACTTGATGAGGGCCCAATGGAGCGTTCACTTCGAACAACACACTAGCTTTTTCCTCCCGTTCTCCTTTCCAGCCATTCTTTCTGGCCTCTTGCCATCGGTGCTGAAAGATCTGGTCCGACCATTCACAGTCTAACCATTGGAAGAACCGGCAAGGCATGTTCTGGCGACACGTCAAGAAAAAGCGACCCACATTTGGGGAATCAGGGTTCATCGTTCGTACAACTTTACTTTTCTCCCCACGAAAACAGTGCCATGGTCCATTCTTGATGTCGTGATGGATTTGTGGTGGTACTTCAGCCTGCCATTCATAAGCTCGATCCACACCCACCACCCAAAACGGACACACCTCATCGTACTCTTTACAAAAGGCGTATCGGAAGGACGGATCCCCTCGGGTCTGGTTCTCGCCTAAAGGAGTCTTGTGCAACGGACACAAAGGTGCCTTGGGCTCTGGGGATGGTGCAGGTAAGGGTTCCAAGACTGTGCCGGGTTCTAAGTGAGGTAGTGGCTCCATAGGAGTTACGAGGGTCGGTTCTTGAAGTTCTGGTTTCACCTCCACGGATCTAGCTGGGGGATGCCTCACATCGATTTGGAACCTTTGGGTTTCCCTATATTCAATGATCTCCCGCGTCTCAGTTCTGTAGCTTCCTGCGGACAACACGAGCACCCTCTACAGCTTCATTGTCCTGAAGTGGAATGTTATGACTTTGTACCGTGGATGCGTGGTCAAAGGGGGCTGGATCGCGATACCCACTACATCAATCATGAATGGATTCATCGATTCCTAGCAAGTCAGACGCCCAGGACCTGTCTATAGCTGATGTCCACCCAACCACACTATAGACAATTTCGATTTTGTCCCGAACGCATGTAAAACACGCATTGTTCTTTCGTCTGATTAAATTTTGTTTTATTTGATTTCATGTGTGAGTTCTTTATGACGGGCCTATATGTGTCTTTTTTTAAAAAAAAAGTAGGACTCGAATGGGTCATTCAAGGCTCTGAAACTAAGGGTAGATAGGGGGTTCTCAATCCCACGTGGCGTTTTTTAAGGTGTCCTGCCCCAGTCCCTCTGCGGAAAATGCGGTTGAAAACGAGGTCGTCTGATCGGTATAAAAATCGCTATAAAATAGCGCATTCTTAGTTAGTGACTCGCTTATAATAATCACAATGAACACACCAAATTCGTTGAAAAACAGAAGAAACAAAATGTTGACGTTAAAAACTGAAACAACCTCAGGGACGGGAATCTTCGGACCATCTTTTTTCTTGGCGGGAAATGGCGTGGCAGCGTTGCAATTGGCATTCTGTGTTTTTCTGAAACGGAAAAAAGTAATCGTTCTTCCAAAACATTTCTTTTCGAGAGCGACGAAATTTTGATGATCCAAACCAGACATCGCTAAGGAGTGGAAATGGGGCTGGATAATTCAAATGATTAGTAATAATTACTACCAGCCGTTTGAAGCAAAGACGTTTTGGGAACACCATCTCAACTAATCAATCAACTGCACGACGTTAAGAGCTGGACCACCTTTCTGTTTAACAACAAGGCCTTGCCATCCCTGATATGGTCTAAAGCCTGGTGAGCTTGTACAAGTCATTTGATACTCTTGTGGTTCAGTGGAGGCATCAGAAGTTCAATAGACTTACAAAGATTACTGCTTTGAAACCGAGGAGGTGGCGAATCGTCTTTAGAATGCAGAACAAGTGGTCGGCGTTCGCTGCTCTCTTTGGTGGAGATTTAAGCGATGAAAGTTTAAGTGAAGCGTCGAGGAAAGTGGAGGAGGAGAAGAACACCGTTAAAAGCTAAGAGAAATATCTAGCTAAAGACAAATCACTATTGACAACGTTAAAGGCTTTCAGGTAAATAGTTTCCTTCTTAATGCATACTTCGCTGCCTCACATAATTTGTAAAACTCGCTAAAAAACGAAGAAGTCGTGTAAACGTTTGCAATTCCCTGTTGACAGAGATTCTGGCATATTTCAACCATCACATGTATAGGCGTTTTGTGTGAAATGGATGTCCAGTCGTGAGCTGCTTTCTTTGATTGTGAAATGGCACTGGAGTAAGCGAATTGACTATGCTTTAGCTTGACTTTTTAATGAGTAAGTTATTCTAAACTGACTTTTTAGAACGCTTCTCTCCAGTTTGGACTCTTTCGTGTATCCTCAAAGTCGCTGCTTGGCGAAAACACCTTCCACATTGTTTGCATTTAAAAGGTATCTCTCCAGTATGGACTTTTTCATGTGCCCTTAAATATACTGCTTAAAAGTCTTTTTCTCTTGTTGATCCTTCTTCAGAATTAGTTGTTTAATCAGCTGGTTTTTTCCTCAGAAAGTTGACTTTGTTGAGGGATGTTATCCATGTGAATCACTGGCTGGGTTTACAAAGGTGGGAGGGTTTGTCAATTCCCAAGTTTGAGTTTTTTAAGCGAGGCTGTGTCCGTTTTAAAAGTCTTTTTCTCTTGTGGGGAAGAAGACACGCTGTTCTTTCCAGTATGGACACTTTGATGTGTTCTTGAACTTTGTGCTTCGCTAAAACACTTGCCACACTGTTTGCTTTCATAAGACCTCTCCAGTATGGACTCTTTTGTGTGTGCTTAAATTTCCTGGTTGGCAAAAACCCTTTCCACATTGTTGTTTGCATTTAAAAGGTTCTCTCCAGTATGGACTCTTTTGTGTGTGCTTAAATTTCCTGTTTGGCTAAAACACTTGCCCCACTGTTTGCGTTCACAATGATGCCAGATCCATGATCAATTTCAACTTTCTCAGAAGCTTCGTTGTACTCCTCCTCTTTGGATAAAGCACCTTCAGCAGTTCTTCCAGACCACTCCATGTGATACAGTTCTGCAGACTCTTATTTTCACACTGTATCTTTTGTCTAGATGGAGATACACTTGGTATCTCACTACTTCCATTTTGATCTTTGACTGTTTTGTTCTGAACGCAGATGCAGCCAATTTATTAAAAATTTAATTGGTACTTTGTTGCTCCATTTTTCCTAAAAAATAGTAATATATTGTTCGATAAAGAGAAGATCATTTTCAAGCTGACGTCCATTGTAATAAGCAAGACTGAGACAGTCTCATCCCCCGCCCCCGCCCCCCCCCCCTCACTTCTTTAGCAATACTAAGACTTTGTTCGTAGTACTCTATGGCTTGCTTAAAATTGCCCAGACTGTGATAAGCGTTTCCGAGATTACTACAGGCTTTTATCTCCCCAGCCCTACCCAGGGCGAAGTTGCGCGTGCAGGGTACCAAGAAAAAAACTGAGTAGGGACACCACGGAACTGGAGTGACTTTAAGGAGACTCTACTCCATTTCTTGTATATATTGTAAATATTTGTTACGGTGCTTCAATTCTTGGTGTGACCGGTGGGATGATGGTGTTCTGGATCCTCTCATTGGCCGGTCACATCACATCCAAAATCAGGGTGGATCAATAGGGTTCATGTGCGGGGCACCATCGTCTTGTAGAGATCTTGTTAATAGTTATTAAAATCTGTTTTGGTTGGATTTTCTTTTGTGTTTTGTGTTTTATCCGAGGGGGTCTGGGACTTTTCTTCCTAATTGGGGAGAGGTGTCCCAGTGGGGTCTGGGACCTAAAAACGCCCAAGGAAACGTCTAAAACGGGCTCCTCCGTTTAAACATCTACAAAAACGGGTCGCACGGAACGCTCACGACCACGCTCCTGAACAATTTTCCATGGTCTGTCAATCAAATCTCCTCTCGACCAATCAGGAGCCAGCTGGATAATTATTCAAAGTATTAGAGCTTTGATAATCCTAATATGATCCCGTTACGACAAACCAATCAGATGCCTCCATTTGAACGCGTCTTTAGCAACGCCCCTAGCAACGCTCCACAGCTCCACAAATTCCTTTGCTCAAAAAAGGAGCGCGAATCATCCCTGATATACTACTATTAACACTCAATTTAAATCTAACCTTCACACAAATTATTTAATGTTTCCGAAGGATTTTACACATAGGAGTTTCCAAGGTGTGTTGTTACCCAGAAGTTTCAGATCGTCGATATCCTGAAACTGAAAACGACGAATTCTTCTAACAGCTGTGTACCACAAATATTAAGCTAAATAAAGAGAAAACATTGAAATCTTCAGGCAATATTTCAATAAATACCTGTTGCTTCTTTACAAGAAAAGGTATAACATCACGAAAGCCATTTTCAGACAACAACTCCTCCTCGGCTGTACCAACCTCAGGCTTAAAGGTGTACAATATAAATTTCACTTTGGATTTCAATCAATTAATTTCGTCCATAAATGGAGGGTGTAATCTGCGGGTTGCAGGTTGCAGGTTGCAGGTTAGAGTTGCATGTCACTGCTTCACCATAGCTGAAACAACCCAAACCTTTACTGATGCTACCATCAGGATTAAAATATAATATTCAAGCTTAAGGTTAGCGTTTTTGTAAAGGTTTGGGTTGCTTTATTTATGGTAAAACAGTGACCTGTAACTTGCATTTGACACCCTCCGGTCCATAAACGCGTTTTCCGTCGGGTTCACCGCCCAAGCTCTTTGTTGCAGATCTTTATGCATCAAAAGCTGGATATTTTAGAAGAAATACCCAGAGGTGCCAATTCACAGGTAAACGTGAACGATTTTACCTTGATTACCTCACGGCACTTTAAGTTTGACGACGAATTCTCACTTATAGGTGTCATTCTAGTATGGAGTCCACAGACCGTGTAAAAGAGAAGTAAAAGAGTCATTCAAACTCGCGTTAAATATATCCCGCGGAGTTTGCGGCTGAGCGGCAGGGAATCTGGGGCGATTTTCTCGTTCACTTTGCCTCTCTTGCATGCTGGTTGCAGTGGGTGAGCCGTACTGTCGTGTCGAGACAAGGACAATAAACGAGTTACAGGCAGTACAGAAAACTTGGAGGAGACTTTCATATACCGGACAAAATAACCATTGTTTTTCCCATTAGGCCTTGCTAATTATGTAGTGTCATGTTCGCTTTGTTCTTCTTTGTTTTATGGACATAAATTATTTCGGATCCGGTATACCTGTATGAAAGACCAGCCGAAACTTGCAACATTATGGCTGAATTATGGTAGTGCCTTAGCTGCGATAAAAACCAAGGCCATAACTGAAGAAGAAAGCTGAGTAGATATTTAATTCTGTTAGCTGTAAGGTACATGAAAAACTGAGTCCTACATTTCCGCTAACTCTTCTCGTCTTTGCAACCTAAAGTGATAGGTCCAAGAGAACATATCTACAGAGCTCGTCCACAATTCTTCCATCTTGATTCCAGAACACTAGTGCTTATGTAACTCCTTCACATTTGAGCACACCAATTTTCCGGCATTCCATATGTGCAATTTGCAGGGTTTAACAAGGTCATACAAGTCGCCTTTTTCGATTTACAGCGTTTCTTTACAGGGTATTGCCAGTCCCCCTTGTTCAGTTTACAGGGTTTTTACAGGGCCAAACCAGTCCCCCTTTTTTAATTTACCAGGTCTTTACAGGGTCAAACCAGTCACCATTTTTCGATTTACAAGGTTTTTACGGGGTCAAACCAGTCCCCAAACCAATATGATTGGGTCACGGAATGTGGACTCTGGACTTCAGACTACGGATTTGAAGTTGTTATTGAGAAAGGTATTGTAACATTAAAAAAAAGAAATGAAACATTAGGAACAAAGAAGAAAATCGGCTAAAAATCCTTCGAACAAAGTGTACGCTACCCGTAATCTCTTGTATATATAAACGTTAGCCTCCATTTGGCGCGAAAATATGCTCAAATATTTGCCCACGGACGTTGTCTGTTCCTAGAAGCGAACACATTTTTATTTCTAACAGCTACCTTATAACGCTGGCTCTGCTTATTAGCGGCATTTGAAAGCAGCATCATGACGTCCCGAACCAGTGGAGGTTATCGATTAACGATCGCTTATCGATAACCTTAACACATACTGTGTAGCATAGCTTAGTCTCTGGCTGCGCAAGCGCAGTAGACACACAAAACCGTCCACACAGGGTGCGCAAGCATAAGCTATGGGTCTGATTGAGAGATGGTTCCTGCTTAGCGTGCGTATATCGAGTTCTGGATGCATGCGTGAAGTTTGGAGTCCATCTGGTTTCTAAGCATTGAAAATGAAACATTTCCTTCTTCGACTAAAGAAAACATAGGCAAACAAACTCAAGGTGCCCGAGTAAACATCTGAACTTGGTAAAACCAGGGAATTATGTTCCCATTGCCATGCACAAAAAAAAGTGGCTGAAGACGGACACCACGAAACTTGCAGTGTTTTTTCTCACTGCACCAAGCCTAACACGGCAATTAATGCCAGCAGTTTCGAGGGGTCATGACTTTTTTCATCCTCCCTTTAACGGGTCAAAACGTTTTGTTTTGCTTTCTGGCAGATCTTACCAGCCAACCATCTCGAATAAATAATGAAGGATCCCTCAGTTCCTCAGTTCCTTTTTGTGTGAAACAAGGGCCCGTTGTTCTTGCTAAAAAGTCAATGCTGGCAGAAAAATTTCACTAGTGCTCCCTGGGTTCTTCCATTTACTTAATTCATTTACTGTCCGATGGGACCTCGCAACTCGACGAAAACTTGGATGTAGAATGAAACTGCACACGTCATGTTAATATTATCGTCATTATCATTATCATTATCATTATCATTATTTATTATGAATGTTGTTAATATGGTAAAATGTTATTACTGTTATTGAAGGAGACATATTTAGCACCCTATTATCAATGATCTTCAATTTGTTTCAATAATACAGCTCAGGGCAATGAAACTTTCCTAAACAGATTGTGACTTCCTAAGCTTGGTTGATTTGAGACGCTTTTCGTTAACTTGTGGGGTCACCTTGCATCAAAAGCAAAAATTTTGAAAATGAGGTAAGCCCAATGCTAATTTAAAAAACATCTAATGCCAAGTCTAATTTAGAATTACGGCCTAAACTTGCGACCTAAATTTGTCCCCATCTTGTGTTTTTGAGGAAAAAAAATAATGTCTCGGATATATGCATGGATATATATGTGCTAGATGCACAGTTTGTTTTTTGAAGGAGTGAAATTTGGATTTGTCAACCGCAAAAACTGTTCTGTTTGTGTGTTTGGCCTTGATTGTTACGCAATCAATCATCGTTTACCAAACGAGATCACACAATAAAATCCCAAGCCAACCAATAATACGAAGTGGATTGAAGTCAACGACAGCACCATTGAGTGGTCTTGAAAAGAGGATGAGGACATAGTTGAAATATCCATCACATGAACCAGAGCTGATGACGAAACAGATGACAAACAAGGCTTCGCCAACAAGCACACTAAAGGTAATTCATAAAAGGAAAAATTCACCAGTTGAATCCTCACTCTTTTGCATGAGAGTATTGAGCCAAAATATAACCAAATGGTTATGTTAGATGACTACTTTTGCTAGTCCAGATACAGTTCAATAGTTTCTCAATCTGTTTAGCATTTTAAAGTGCTAGATATAAATATATGTACATTACAAAATGACCATGGTGTACTTGGAGACAGGGTACAAATATATCGCTTCCGTCTCTTGAGAGAAGTCATTTTAGTATGGCCTTATATGTGATCAACCTGACAAAAAAGGCCATTCTTTGAACGTGAGCACTCTTGATTAGTGGAGAACGATTGGCTGAAAAGTTGGGAAGCGAAGTCTTATTGCTCAGCTAAGCCCTTGATGATGTGGGCTAAAACCTCATTTGGCGGGATTAGCCTCGCTCCTAGCCCACGAGATCAA
This sequence comes from Montipora foliosa, assembly GCF_036669935.1. Classification (NCBI taxonomy): domain Eukaryota; kingdom Metazoa; phylum Cnidaria; class Anthozoa; order Scleractinia; family Acroporidae; genus Montipora; species Montipora foliosa. The sequence continues at coordinate 34,919,635 of NC_090878.1, forward strand.
TCGCATAGTTACTATAACCAAAAGGAAGATCGAAGTCTGAAGTAAAGTCGTTAGTAAAATCGATCTAGGGTAATCTGAGCAACCCAATGAACAAAAGAAGCTAAAGAGAAAGACTGAGAATACTGCACAAAGTAAATTTAAGTTGTTTACAAGTAAGACTTGGAGTAAAGACCTTTTAAGTTTTTCTCTTAAACTGTGTAAGCAAGGACGTGTGTAACAAAATTGGGTGAAGGATGGAAATGTTGGCAAATAAAACACAGCAAGGATGGTTGAACGGTGCTTCCTCTGCATTCCAACTGCATTACAACTTCATTGTATTTGTGGAGCGGCGTTTTTACACGCCGAGTTATTCTTGGATTGAGTTTCCCGCGAAACCACAGGCGGTTATTTGTTATCGAGATTCCCTTAAAAATCCTCATAATCAATTTTTTTACCCTCCGAATCTGAGTTGCCTGTGGCGGAACCAAACTTCTCCATCTAGTTGAAAGTCTTGCACAAGAAATTAAAGTATTACCTATGCAATTAAGAATGGTAACTCCTGCAAGAACTCGTCTAAAAATAGCTTGATCTGTGAATATGCTGTGCGCGTTACATAGACGAAGGCTAGCGATGGAGCTGTAGTGCTCCTGAATAGGTCTGGCTTAAGGCGAATGTAAGCCAAGAGGCGTCCATAACAGTATTTACTGTTTTGATTGGTTTCAAAGATGCCAGCCTTACACCAGTATGATACGGTTTTGAACGCACCAAGAAATTAGCCTTTTAATTGGAAAACTAACCGGAACGAATTCCTTTTGTCAGAACTGGCGGCCAGACCTGTCACTTTGCAAAGAAAATGTAGAAATTTGAAGAACACTGGCACGATAATCCCTCGCATTCATCTGGAGGAGTATATATATCGTCTTGGAAGATTGTTCACTTAAAGGCGTTGTAGAGTTAATGCCCGGTCTGGCTGGTCAGTTCTGCCAAATGGAAAGCTCCCTTATTTGTCACTTGGCTCGGTTTCCTTTGTTCAATTACTAACTGTCTGAAGCTGAACTGTCTGTAAATCCGGGTAAGGCTTTGATTGTAAAAAAAAAAACCCTAACAGGTGTTTTGGGATAAGAAAACTTCACCTTCACTATCACTCATCGTTGCTTCAGTTCAAACAATGCTAGCCAAGTGCTCACTTTTCCCAAAAATTTAACGGCAGCCGTTGAACCACGTGTAGTGTGCTGAATGCAGCGATATGCAAAAGTAACAAACCTGTTTACCACGCATACCAGCAGACTAAAGAAAATGTGTGCACATATTTTTGTGTAAATAATGCAAGGTTAAATGCTATCCCACTGTTTAACAGTAAACAAAACACGTTGCCTACGCATTATTGTAAAAAAATATTAGAAAACTGCGAATCAGAAAAACATGTTTACACTCGAGATCTCACCTCCTACAATCTGCCATTTAAAATAGCTTTAAATACAACTCCACCAAGTAGAAAATAGGTTTTTCGTTATTTAATGGCCTTTTTTTTCTGCTGGAAAACCTCAACAACAGACAAATAAAGTAATATGATTGTTTGTGGGCATGTTGGGTGGTGATTGGTGCGTTATGATCCGGTCTGTAAGTGAGGGTCGCAGTAGGTGTGTAAGTTGTAACTGTTGCGTGTAGCAAAAGGGGCAGTGTCACGCAATTTTAGTCAAATTGCAAAACGCTACGAGACGTCTTTGCATCAATGAAGACCCAATAATCATGATGTAGTTTTCTTGTCAAGGGCCATTAAAGTGCACTGAAGCTATTCCTTTTCGCTCTCAACCAAGGATGGAGAGGATGGAAATGGATTGAAACTTGAAAAAACTGGCCAGTTCTTTCAAGTTTGGAGACGTTGTCCACTGAAAGTGGCCAAAATTTACAAACGAATGCCTCTTTGTGCCACATTATTATATTTCGTATCATCTCAGGGAGTTGTCAGGAATGCTAAACGTGTGAGCTAGAGTATTCATCTAGATTCTCACCCAGTTTTGACCTAAAACAGGATATTTAGCATGACAGTGCTCCTTTAAGGTTTTCTGTTAAGTAATCGTTTGTAAGGCGCTGGTAGAGGATGGCAACGTCAGTTTTAATTTAGTTTGTTCTAAAATTGTATATCAGCTTTTAAGTGTAAGGCGCTGTTACTATCTCTTGACGTTACGTCACTTTTCACTAGCATACTACTCCAAGTAGCCCTAGACTGCAACAAGACTAGCATCAACAAATCCTCTCTGACGACTTATTACACCTATGGCTAATTTCAACGTACTTTTAATACAACGGAAAACACTCCGAGCAACAACACGAGACAGCTAAAATCTCACCCGTAACTGTTTCCGCTGTTGTGGATAAAATCGTCATGCAAAACATCGCGGAACGGGCCCTAACGACATACAAACACATACTCCCCTTGTGGTTACTTTTACGATGCTATCACGGAAGTACATGCAGAAAGAACGAAGTGAAGAATTCTGCAAAGACCTTAATAAACAAAATGCTGACATCCATTTCACCAATTATTTCGAAGAAAACGGAAATACATTTTCTTGACTGGTTGGTTAAGTGCAACAATAATTTATCTGCTTATGTACCACTGTTTAAGAAAACCAACACACTCATGCAGAAACAACAATTGAACCAAACGTCTTACAATTCCACGGCACACAAAGCGACCACTATACGAACCTTGACGAGGTGAGCACATATAGTTTGGGACTCAACTGATAGTTTAGCTAACGAAACTAAGTACTTTGAAAAACAGCGTTTTTAGGAAGAACAATTATAGCACAGATTTCTTCAAACGCAACACATACATCAGACTAAACGACAACAGTCCTACCACCTAAACGTACCGTTATTACAGCGACAATACCGTACATAAGAGGGACTGAAACTATCGCACGCATACTACAACCTTACAACACATGCGTTGCCCACAGACCTATAACGACTTTACCACGCTCACTAACTAATGTCAAAGACAAAGAAGACCCCAAGGACCGACAGAGATCAGTATAGAAGATCACATGGCCACTTCCATTGGTGAAACCGGCAGGAACCTAAACACGCTACTTACAAAACACAAACGAGTGACTAAGAATGGTGATCTCAATAGCAATATTGCTGAACACCATGCAAGAACAAAACACAATATGGGACTTAGACTCTATTACATGCTTAACCCGCGGTAAGGCCCAATTGAGTATCGCTGCCATGTCCTCTTACATCGGCGCTCGCGTTTTTTCGTTACTTCGCCCCCTCGTGTCACGAAAATGGGGCCTGATCACAGGTTAATACATGCTTAACCTACTTTAGGATCCATTACCACCGCCTTACACTTGAAACCTGGCATACAAACTACATTAAACCGTTGCTTACTTCTACCTGCGCCTTCACACAACTTTTTCCTCTCAGCTTACAAACCTACTCCGACCTGATCACCACTCACCATTGTCACAAGCAATCACATTACTTTTCCCACTACCCATCACAACACAGACCAGCGCATCACTACATTCGTTTGAGTTTCCAACTGTCACTTGACTCTGAAGGTAACTTACGCTCAGGTTGTCAAATCGCCAGTTAATGCATGTAACAGTTTAATCATGCACTTTCACCACAACAGAGAAACAGGCTGTGGTGGGGGTCGCACAACGAGAGGGGCTCCAAACTAAGTGCGCCCTTTTACCCTCCCAACCATGATATAGCACAGAAGACAGACCACAACACCGGCAACTTCATGCCCTACTCTTTGCGACAAGTGCGTGGGTTCTTTTACGTCCCACAGGATTATGAACATTGAAGGGTTGTGAGACGGGGGCCTACGGTTTATCGTCCTTATCCGAGAAGACTAGAGAGTCTAATCATTTGCAGATGTAATTACAAAGTCAACACTTTCTCCTCAGTTATTTAAAGACCCTGAGTGTTGGTGCGGCCGGAGTTGAACTCACAACCTCTCCCATGACAGCCCGATGCTCAACCAACTGAGCCACCGGTGCGTGGTTGACTGTAACTCCTGGGTTCAAACCATTTTCTATTTTAGGAAATACTTAAGTAATCAAAAACTTATGTAAGTTGACATTTTATCATTTGCACACCACGACGTGGGAAAGGTGCCAGAAGCTTATATCCGGCGAGGAAAAGCTAAAGGGAACTGTTACTAAAACACCACCTGATTCAGAAATTAACGCCAAGTACACTCCCACTCAGGACTGTGCTCAAGTCTTAAGACACCGTTTCGGCCATCCTCCCGTTTCCGAAGAAGAAAAGCAGCTACCCATGGCTTATTCCATAACATTATACAAAAGTGCCCGTTCAGTTGAGAAAATTCTTCAAGCAATCTATATGCCCAACAATGTGTACTGCTTTCATATCGACACTAAATCCCCAGACAGCTTCCTTCCAGCCATAAAGGCTATGCTACGCTAAAACAGCAACAACTTCTCACTACCTATATTGACATTAAGGGCAGGCTTTAGCTCTTGAATGAACAAAGTCTCTTTAATTTTGCAGTGAAAGTCAATTTTTTCCGGACGCTAAAATTTCAAAGAGATCCCATTTAATGTCGTGGCCAGTGGTTTTCACGTGATCAGCAATGCCTGATGAATGGTTACTTTTAGCTAGGGCCTTGAAATGTTCTGTTTTTGTGTTATGGAGTCTTTTATTTTTGTTTTGCCAATGTAGAATTCATCACAGTTCCAGCACACAGCTTTATAGACGACCTTGGACCTCTGAGATCGGGTCAAGCGAACTTTGTATGGAAAAAAGGATTTGATGCGGCGTGTGTTTTTGAATATGATCTTGAGATTGACGAAAGAGTAGAAATTGTATACGCAGGATCTCAGACGTTTCGTGACTTGGTTACTGTAAAGACCTAAGTGGGTAACACGATTAAGATATCTTTTTTGGGGACTGTAGCTTGAACAGGGTTATTTGATTTGTTTTTATTTTTGTTTAATACATCGTTAATGTTGAACGTGATAACGCCTTGAGGGTAACCATTTTGCAACAGGAGCTTTCTCAGATCTTTAATAGCGGCCTGTAATAAGGATGGCGAGGAGCAAATTCGGAAGCATCGATAGATGAGAGTGCGGATGAGGTTGATTTTGTACTTGCGAGGTGTGAATGAATCCCACTTGACTTTGTGTAAAGGCCTGGGAATGTCTTCTTCCGGTAGACAGATGTAGAGAAAGTGTTGTCAGGGCAGCGTTTGAGAAGGATGTCTAATAATGGAATCTTATCGTCTTCTTCGAATTCAAGAGTAAACTTAACGCTATGTGTTTAGGAAAGTTAAAAACTCATTAGCATTGTCTTTGCTGTCAAACATGGTGAAGGAGTCATCTACAGATCTAAACCGTTTTTAGACACTGTTTGTGTTATTTTCTTAATAGAGCTGAATTGTATCGTCTTCCTCGTTCACTTGAATAGTGCGAACCGACGAGGAAACAACCAGAGGTTATATTTCACAAAAAAAAAACCAAACTCCAGAAGATGAGCATCAAAGCAATCCAGAGGTATGATACAAAACACTAACCTAATAAAGATAACGGCTGCTTGAAACTTCGCTGCTATGCTTGAGACAGTTTGTCACTTGGCTCGGTTTCCTTTGTTCAATTACTAACTGTCTGAGGCTGAATTGTCTGTAAATCCGGGTAAGGCTTTGATTGTAAAAAAAAAAAAAACCCTAACAGGTGTTTTGGGATAAGAAAACTTCACCTTCACTATCGCTCATCGTTGCTTCAGTTCAAACAATGCTAGCCAAGTGCTCACTTTTCCCAAAATTTAACAGCAGCCGTTGAACCACGTGTAGTGTGCTGAATGCAGCGATATGCAAAAGTAACAAACCTGTTTACCACGCATACCAGCAGACTAAAGAAAATGTCTGCACATATTTTTGTGTAAATAATGCAAGGTTAAATGCTATCCCACTGTTTAACAGTAAACAAAACACGTTGCCTACGCATTATTGTAAAAAAATATTAGAAAACCGCGAATCAGAAAAACATGTTTACACTCGAGATCTCACCTCCTACAATCTGCCATTTAAAATAGCTTTAAATACAACTCCACCAAGTAGAAAATGGGCTTTTCGTTATTTAATGGCCTTTTTTTTCTGCTGGAAAACCTCAACAACAGACAAATAAAGTAATATGATTGTTTGTGGGCATGTTGGGTGGTGATTGGTGCGTTATGATCCGGTCTGTAAGTGAAGGTCGCAGTAGGTGTGTAAGTTGTAACTGTTGCGTGTAGCAAAAGGGGCAGTGTCACGCAATTTTAGTCAAATTGCAAAACACTACGAGACGTCTTTGCATCAATGAAGACCCAATAATAATGATGTAGTTTTCTTGTCAAGGGCCATTAAAGTGCACTGAAGCTATTCCTTTTCGCTCTCAACCAAGGATGGAGAGGATGGAAATGGATTGAAACTTGAAAAAACTGGCCAGTTCTTTCAAGTTTGGAGACGTTGTCCACTGAAAGTGGCCAAAATTTACAAACGAATGCCTCTTTGTGCCACATTATTATATTTCGTATCATCTCAGGGAATTGTCAGGAATGCTAAACGTGTGAGCTAGAGTATTCATCTAGATTCTTACCCAGTTTTGACCTAAAACAGGATATTTAGCATGACAGTGCTCCTTTAAGGTTTTCTGTTAAGTAATCGTTTGTAAGGCGCTGGTAGAGGATGGCAACGTCAGTTTTAATTTAGTTTGTTCTAAAATTGTATATCAGCTTTTAAGTGTAAGGCGCTGTTACTATCTCTTGACGTAACGTCACTTTTCACTAGCATACTACTCCAAGTAGCCCTAGACTGCAACAAGACTAGCATCAACAAATCCTCTCTGACGACTTATTACACCTATGGCTAATTTCAACGTACTTTTAATACAACGAAAAACACTCCGAGCAACAACACGAGACAGCTAAAATCTCACCCGTAACTGTTTCCGCTGTTGTGGATAAAATCGTCATGCAAAACATCGCGGAACGGGCCCTAACGACATACAAACACATACTCCCCTTGTGGTTACTTTTACGATGCTATCACGGAAGTACATGCAGAAAGAACGAAGTGAAGAATTCTGCAAAGACCTTAATAAACAAAATGCTGACATCCATTTCACCAATTATTTCGAAGAAAACGGAAATACATTTTCTTGACTGGTTGGTTAAGTGCAACAATAATTTATCTGCTTATGTACCACTGTTTAAGAAAACCAACACACTCATGCAGAAACAACAATTGAACCAAAACGTCTTACAATTCCACGGCACACAAAGCGACCACTATACGAACCTTGACGAGGTGAGCACATATAGTTTGGGACTCAACTGATAGTTTAGCTAACGAAACTAAGTACTTTGAAAAACAGCGTTTTTAGGAAGAACAATTATAGCACAGATTTCTTCAAACGCAACACATACATCAGACTAAACGACAACAGTCCTACCACCTAAACGTACCGTTATTACAGCGACAATACCGTACATAAGAGGGACTGAAACTATCGCACGCATACTACAACCTTACAACACATGCGTTGCCCACAGACCTATAACGACTTTACCACGCTCACTAACTAATGTCAAAGACAAAGAAGACCCCAAGGACCGACAGAGATCAGTATAGAAGATCACATGGCCACTTCCATTGGTGAAACCAGATGGAACCTAAACACGCTACTTACAAAACACAAACGAGTGACTAAGAATGGTGATCTCAATAGCAATATTGCTGAACACCATGCAAGAACAAAACACAATATGGGACTTAGACTCTATTACATGCTTAACCCGCGGTAAGGCCCAATTGAGTATCGCTGCCATGTCCTCTTACATCGGCGCTCGCGTTTTTTCGTTACTTCGCCCCCTCGTGTCACGAAAATGGGGCCTGATCACAGGTTAATACATGCTTAACCTACTTTAGGATCCATTACCACCGCCTTACACTTGAAACCTGGCATACAAACTACATTAAACCGTTGCTTACTTCTACCTGCGCCTTCACACAACTTTTTCCTCTCAGCTTACAAACCTACTCCGACCTGATCACCACTCACCATTGTCACAAGCAATCACATTACTTTTCCCACTACCCATCACAACACAGACCAGCGCATCACTACATTCGTTTGAGTTTCCAACTGTCACTTGACTCTGAAGGTAACTTACGCTCAGGTTGTCAAATCGCCAGTTAATGCATGTAACAGTTTAATCATGCACTTTCACCACAACAGAGAAACAGGCTGTGGTGGGGGTCGCACAACGAGAGGGGCTCCAAACTAAGTGCGCCCTTTTACCCTCCCAACCATGATATAGCACAGAAGACAGACCACAACACCGGCAACTTCATGCCCTACTCTTTGCGTCAAGTGCGTGGGTTCTTTTACGTCCCACAGGATTATGAACATTGAAGGGTTGTGAGACGGGGCCTACGGTTTATCGTCCTTATCCGAAAAGACTAGAGAGTCTAATCATTTGCAGATGTAATTACAAAGTCAACACTTTCTCCTCAGTTATTTAAAGACCCTGAGTGTTGGTGCGGCCGGAGTTGAACTCACAACCTCTCCCATGACAGCCCGATGCTCAACCAACTGAGCCACCGGTGCGTGGTTGACTGTAACTCCTGGGTTCAAACCATTTTCTATTTTAGGAAATACTTAAGTAATCAAAAACTTATGTAAGTTGACATTTTATCATTTGCACACCACGACGTGGGAAAGGTGCCAGAAGCTTATATCCGGCGAGGAAAAGCTAAAGGGAACTGTTACTAAAACACCACCTGATTCAGAAATTAACGCCAAGTACACTCCCACTCAGGACTGTGCTCAAGTCTTAAGACACCGTTTCGGCCATCCTCCCGTTTCCGAAGAAGAAAAGCAGCTACCCATGGCTTATTCCATAACATTATACAAAAGTGCCCGTTCAGTTGAGAAAATTCTTCAAGCAATCTATATGCCCAACAATGTGTACTGCTTTCATATCGACACTAAATCCCCAGACAGCTTCCTTCCAGCCATAAAGGCTATGCTACGCTAAAACAGCAACAACTTCTCACTACCTATATTGACATTAAGGGCAGGCTTTAGCTCTTGAATGAACAAAGTCTCTTTAATTTTGCAGTGAAAGTCAATTTTTTCCGGACGCTAAAATTTCAAAGAGATCCCATTTAATGTCGTGGCCAGTGGTTTTCACGTGATCAGCAATGCCTGATGAATGGTTACTTTTAGCTAGGGCCTTGAAATGTTCTGTTTTTGTGTTATGGAGTCTTTTATTTTTGTTTTGCCAATGTAGAATTCATCACAGTTCCAGCACACAGCTTTATAGACGACCTTGGACCTCTGAGATCGGGTCAAGCGAACTTTGTATGGAAAAAAGGATTTGATGCGGCGTGTGTTTTTGAATATGATCTTGAGATTGACGAAAGAGTAGAAATTGTATACGCAGGATCTCAGACGTTTCGTGACTTGGTTACTGTAAAGACCTAAGTGGGTAACACGATTAAGATATCTTTTTTGGGGACTGTAGCTTGAACAGGGTTATTTGATTTGTTTTTATTTTTGTTTAATACATCGTTAATGTTGAACGTGATAACGCCTTGAGGGTAACCATTTTGCAACAGGAGCTTTCTCAGATCTTTAATAGCGGCCTGTAATAAGGATGGCGAGGAGCAAATTCGGAAGCATCGATAAATGAGAGTGCGGATGAGGTTGATTTTGTACTTGCGAGGTGTGAATGAATCCCACTTGACTTTGTGTAAAGGCCTGGGAATGTCTTCTTCCGGTAGACAGATGTAGAGAAAGTGTTGTCAGGGCAGCGTTTGAGAAGGATGTCTAATGGAATCTTATCGTCTTCTTCGAATTCAAGAGTAAACTTAACGCTATGTGTTTAGGAAAGTTAAAAACTCATTAGCATTGTCTTTGCTGTCAAACATGGTGAAGGAGTCATCTACAGATCTAAACCGTTTTTAGACACTGTTTGTGTTATTTTCTTAATAGAGCTGAATTGTATCGTCTTCCTCGTTCACTTGAATAGTGCGAACCGACGAGGAAACAACCAGAGGTTATATTTCACAAAAAAAAAACCAAACTCCAGAAGATGAGCATCAAAGCAATCCAGAGGTATGATACAAAACACTAACCTAATAAAGATAACGGCTGCTTGAAACTTCGCTGCTATGCTTGAGACAGTTTGTCACTTGGCTCGGTTTCCTTTGTTCAATTACTAACTGTCTGAGGCTGAATTGTCTGTAAATCCGGGTAAGGCTTTGATTGTAAAAAAAAAAAAAACCCTAACAGGTGTTTTGGGATAAGAAAACTTCACCTTCACTATCGCTCATCGTTGCTTCAGTTCAAACAATGCTAGCCAAGTGCTCACTTTTCCCAAAATTTAACAGCAGCCGTTGAACCACGTGTAGTGTGCTGAATGCAGCGATATGCAAAAGTAACAAACCTGTTTACCACGCATACCAGCAGACTAAAGAAAATGTCTGCACATATTTTTGTGTAAATAATGCAAGGTTAAATGCTATCCCACTGTTTAACAGTAAACAAAACACGTTGCCTACGCATTATTGTAAAAAAATATTAGAAAACCGCGAATCAGAAAAACATGTTTACACTCGAGATCTCACCTCCTACAATCTGCCATTTAAAATAGCTTTAAATACAACTCCACCAAGTAGAAAATGGGCTTTTCGTTATTTAATGGCCTTTTTTTTCTGCTGGAAAACCTCAACAACAGACAAATAAAGTAATATGATTGTTTGTGGGCATGTTGGGTGGTGATTGGTGCGTTATGATCCGGTCTGTAAGTGAAGGTCGCAGTAGGTGTGTAAGTTGTAACTGTTGCGTGTAGCAAAAGGGGCAGTGTCACGCAATTTTAGTCAAATTGCAAAACACTACGAGACGTCTTTGCATCAATGAAGACCCAATAATAATGATGTAGTTTTCTTGTCAAGGGCCATTAAAGTGCACTGAAGCTATTCCTTTTCGCTCTCAACCAAGGATGGAGAGGATGGAAATGGATTGAAACTTGAAAAAACTGGCCAGTTCTTTCAAGTTTGGAGACGTTGTCCACTGAAAGTGGCCAAAATTTACAAACGAATGCCTCTTTGTGCCACATTATTATATTTCGTATCATCTCAGGGAATTGTCAGGAATGCTAAACGTGTGAGCTAGAGTATTCATCTAGATTCTTACCCAGTTTTGACCTAAAACAGGATATTTAGCATGACAGTGCTCCTTTAAGGTTTTCTGTTAAGTAATCGTTTGTAAGGCGCTGGTAGAGGATGGCAACGTCAGTTTTAATTTAGTTTGTTCTAAAATTGTATATCAGCTTTTAAGTGTAAGGCGCTGTTACTATCTCTTGACGTAACGTCACTTTTCACTAGCATACTACTCCAAGTAGCCCTAGACTGCAACAAGACTAGCATCAACAAATCCTCTCTGACGACTTATTACACCTATGGCTAATTTCAACGTACTTTTAATACAACGAAAAACACTCCGAGCAACAACACGAGACAGCTAAAATCTCACCCGTAACTGTTTCCGCTGTTGTGGATAAAATCGTCATGCAAAACATCGCGGAACGGGCCCTAACGACATACAAACACATACTCCCCTTGTGGTTACTTTTACGATGCTATCACGGAAGTACATGCAGAAAGAACGAAGTGAAGAATTCTGCAAAGACCTTAATAAACAAAATGCTGACATCCATTTCACCAATTATTTCGAAGAAAACGGAAATACATTTTCTTGACTGGTTGGTTAAGTGCAACAATAATTTATCTGCTTATGTACCACTGTTTAAGAAAACCAACACACTCATGCAGAAACAACAATTGAACCAAAACGTCTTACAATTCCACGGCACACAAAGCGACCACTATACGAACCTTGACGAGGTGAGCACATATAGTTTGGGACTCAACTGATAGTTTAGCTAACGAAACTAAGTACTTTGAAAAACAGCGTTTTTAGGAAGAACAATTATAGCACAGATTTCTTCAAACGCAACACATACATCAGACTAAACGACAACAGTCCTACCACCTAAACGTACCGTTATTACAGCGACAATACCGTACATAAGAGGGACTGAAACTATCGCACGCATACTACAACCTTACAACACATGCGTTGCCCACAGACCTATAACGACTTTACCACGCTCACTAACTAATGTCAAAGACAAAGAAGACCCCAAGGACCGACAGAGATCAGTATAGAAGATCACATGGCCACTTCCATTGGTGAAACCGGCAGGAACCTAAACACGCTACTTACAAAACACAAACGAGTGACTAAGAATGGTGATCTCAATAGCAATATTGCTCAACACCATGCAAGAAAAAAACACAATATCGACTTAGACTGTGTTACATGCTTAACCCGCGGTCAGGCCCAATTGAGTATCGCTGTCATGTCCTCTTACATCGGCGCTCGCGTTTTTTCGTTTCTTTGCCCCCTCGCGTCACGAAAATGGAGCCTGATCACAGGGTAATACATGCTTAACCTAATTTAGGAACCATTACCACCGCCTTACACTTGAAACCTGGCATACAAACTACATTAAACCGTTGCTTACTTCTACCTGCGCCTTCACACAACTTTTTCCTCTCAGCTTACAAACCCACTCCGACCTGATCACCACTCACCATCGTCACAAGCAATCACATTACTTTTCCCACTATCCATCACAACACAGACCAGCGCATCACTACATTCGTTTGAGTTTCCAACTGTCACTTGACTCTGAAGGTAACTTACGCTCAGGTTGTCAAATCGCCAGTTAATGCATGTAACAGTCATGCACTTTCACCACAACAGAGAAACAGGCTGTGGTGGGGGTCGCACATCGAGAGTGGCTCCAAACTAAGTGCGCCCTTTTACTCTCCCAACCATGATATAGCACAGAAGACAGACCACAACACCGGCAACTTCATGCCCTACTCTTTGCGACAAGTGCGTGGGTTCTTTTACGTCCCACAGGATTATGAACATTGAAGGGTTGTGAGACGGGGCCTACGGTTTATCGTCCTTATCCGAGAAGACTAGAGAGTCTAATCATTTGCAGATGTAATTACAAAGTCAACACTTTCTCCTCAGTTATTTAAAGACCCTGAGTGTTGGTGCGGCCGGAGTTGAACTCACAACCTCTCCCATGACAGCCCGATGCTCAACCAACTGAGCCACCGGTGCGTGGTTGACTGTAACTCCTGGGTTCAAACCATTTTCTATTTTAGGAAATACTTAAGTAATCAAAAACTTATGTAAGTTGACATTTTATCATTTGCACACCACGACGTGGGAAAGGTGCCAGAAGCTTATATCCGGCGAGGAAAAGCTAAAGGGAACTGTTACTAAAGCACCACCTGATTCAGAAATTAACGCCAAGTACACTCCCACTCAGGACTGTGCTCAAGTCTTAAGACACCGTTTCGGCCATCCTCCTGTTTCCGAAGAAGAAAAGCAGCTACCCATGGCTTATTCCATAACATTATACAAAAGTGCCCGTTCAGTTGAGAAAATTCTTCAAGCAATCTATATGCCCAACAATGTGTACTGCTTTCATATCGACACTAAATCCCCAGACAGCTTCCTTACAGCCATAATGCTATGCTGCGCTAAAACAGCAATAACCTCTCACTACTAATATTGACATTAAGGGAAGGCTTTAGCTCTTGAACGAACAAAGTCTCTTTAATTTTGCAGTGAAAGTCAGTTTTTTCCGGATGCTAAAGTGATCCCATTTAATGTCGTCGCCAGTGGTTTTCACGTGATCAGCAATGGCTGATGAATGGTCACTTTTAGCTAGGCCCGTGAAATGTTCTGCTTTTCTGTCATGGAGTCTTTGTTTTGTTTTGCCAGTGTAGAATTCATCACAGTTCCAGCACACAGCTTTATAGACGACCTTGGACCTCTGAGATCGGGTCAAGAGATCTTTGTATGGAAAAAAGGATTTGATGCGGCTGGTGTATTTGAATATGATCTTGAGATTGACGAAAGAGTAGAAATAGTTCACGCAGGATTTCAGACGTTTTGTGATTTGGTTACTGTGAAGACCTAAGTGGGTAACACGATTAAGATATCGTTTTTGGGGACTGTAGCTTGAACAGGGTTATTTGATTTGTTTTTATTTTTGTTTAATACATCGTTAATGTTGAACGTGATAACGCCTTGAGGGTAACCATTTTGCAACAGGAGCTTTCTCAGATCTTTAATAGCGGCCTGTAATAAGGATGGCGAGGAGCAAATTCGGAAGCATCGATAAATGAGAGTGCGGATGAGGTTGATTTTGTACTTGCGAGGTGTGAATGAATCCCACTTGACTTTGTGTAAAGGCCTGGGAATGTCTTCTTCCGGTAGACAGATGTAGAGAAAGTGTTGTCAGGGCAGCGTTTGAGAAGGATGTCTAATAATGGAATCTTATTGTCTTCTTCGAATTCAAGAGTAAACTTAATGCTATCGTGTCGAATGTTAAGAAAACTTACAAACTCATTAGCATTGTCTGTGCTGTTTAACATGGTGAAGGAGTCATCTACAGATCTAAACCATTTTTAGAGGCTGTTTGTGTTATTTTCTTAATGCTGAATTGTATCGTCTTCCTCGTTTACTTGAATAGTGCGAACCTACGAGGAAACAACCAGAGGTTATACTTTACAAAAAAACCAAACTCCAGAAGATGAGAATCACGGGCAATCCAGAGGTATGATACGAAACACTAACCTAATAAAGATAACGCCTGCTTGAAACTCGCTGCTATGCCTGAGACAGTTTTTTTTTTTTACAAAAACCTTTCATTGATCGATCCAGTCCAGTCCTCCAAGAGCCTCGCAACATCACGTCGATCTTACTCGTTTAGATGATTGGTGACCCATGAATCACTTACTCTTCTTACATTCTACAAAATATAATAAAATGGCAAAAATCCCAATGTACGAAGTTATCTTTTTAAGAAATTTTCTTTCCTCGTGTCCTGAATCCAGAAGCGGTCATAACGTGTAGGGCTTGCGAAAATGCTCGTTGAGGATTAACTCTGCTGTTTACGACATCCTCAGCGTCATAGAATTATCTAAAAAACCGACTCCTATATTTTTATGCACAGAAACCTTCACTCTAAAATATTATTTTTATGACTTTCGACGGATGAGTACATGAGGCTACAACTCGTTATGATGACTTAGCTATCGAAATTAGGGAATTTTCCCTTGCCTTTTTCTCCGAAACAAAGTCAGTGACCCCCATTTTTTTTTTCATTTTTGGAATAAGCAATTTATGACCTAACTTCAGGCAAGAAATGAAACATTTCTTCAATGCGGGAAGATTTTCGCGCAAACGTCCTTAAAGAGGCTCGAAAGGATTTTCAGCTGAGTGCGCGCGCGTAAGCAACGCATGCCATCCATAAGCTGCTTGCGTCAGCTCATCATTCAAATGGCTCACCACTACTTTCGCTCACCTTTTTCCTAATATCTATATATATATGGAATATAAATAGACATTTCCTTTTCACGAAAACTCAACATTACATATTATTACATTACATTACTGCTGCCGTGGGCCTAGCCCACATAGCGCCAACGCAAACGATCGCCACTCCTTGCGATCCCCCGCTACCACTGCTGCCTCTTCAAAGTTCAGAGTCTTGCAGGTCTGTCGACACTGTATCTTTCCAGTGCAAGCGTTGCCTGACTTGCCGACGGCTTTTGGTGCATAAGGGTGACCATGATGTCCGAGCCATGTAAAACGTTTGTGTCATAAGATGTTAATGAGCGGTACTTGGCTGGTTCTCTCGAAGATCACTTCATTTGGCACATGGTCTTGCTAGGAGAGGCTAAGAATTTTTCTTAGGCATCTGGTGTGAAACGCTGCTAGTAGTTTCTCTTCCTGGACTGTAGTGTTCCAGCTTTTTGAGACACAATAGAGTCGATAGTAATACTGCTTGGTAAATAGCAATTGTCGTGGGCATCTTGGTGGATTTGTGGCGCATGACAGGTGGGAGTCTGTTGAAAGCATTCGCTACTTTTCCAATACGGTTGTCTAGTTCAGGTGTGAGATTGCCGTTGTGTGATATTGTGCTTCCCAGATAGACAAATTTGTCAACATTTTCAAGAGAGTTTTGATTGCTCAAGGTGGTAGTGATATCATTTGTTTCCTTTGCCACGTCCATAACCTTGTTATTGTTCGAGTTGATAGTGAGACCAACACTTTGAAATACCTTGCCCTGCCATGATGTGGTTTTGCCAAATGGGCTCAGAAACAATATTGTGAGGACAGAGTCAACGGCGAAAGCTTCCGCGATCTGTTTTCCAAGGAATTTTGTCACAGACTATGTAATTCTTATTTACAGTCGCTGCTTGCTTGCTTTGATACATCTTTAAGCTGTATATTCGTGTACTGTTCCAAGGAATTTTGTCAGACTGTAGAGTTTTATTTGCCGCTGCCTGTTGTTCGCTTTTATCACTACACCCCAAGTGAACGCCTACTTGTCGGCCTGTAAAGAATGTAGTGCAAAGTTACGAAAATAATTTGTATTTATACTTTAGAACAACCGTCTCCATATAACAATGTAACACCACTTTATGTCACTAACGTGTTCCAAAATAAAATGCGTTTTTCCAAAATAGGTTTTTTTCGACGAATGCCTTAAGACTGCCTCGGATTTTAGATTTATGCAGTGTCAAACTTTGTAAACTCATCAACAAGCATGCTCTGTTGGTTAAAAACAAGTTTATTTCACTGACACATGTAAGGGTGGGGTGTTACATGAATGTGGTGGCTATGCAAAACGTTTGGGGGCGAAAACTCAGCACCTTATCCCAATAATAAATTGTGTACTATTGACCTCCTTTGGTTATGAAACTAATGACAGGCGCAAAAATTCTGCATGTTGCCCAAGAATGAATTTGGTGTAATTGACCATTTTTTGAAATTAACAGTGGTACATATGGATCTCCTCTCCGATCTGGCCTGTGCCACATAAGCCTCACTCCGGCTTCGGCATGTCATAAGAATGAATTAGTATCTTAGAACATTGCCAGTTTCCCTTCGACTTTTCTAAAAGAGATGGGAATTCTTGCGTATTTTTCTCTGTATAACCTTTATTAATTCTTTATTTTTTTGATTGTTCTGCATGTTGAAGGGGCAGAATGTTGGCATCCGTTTTCTAAATAAATACCTCCAAAACTAAATCTATTACGAAAGAGCATGCATGTAAGAGATACAGAATTCCTTATTATTATTATTATTATTATTTTTAATGATATGATGTGAATGCAGAATTTTTGCATGCGCACGGGTTCGTGCATGTGAACGTGCCATGGTTTGAACTGTACATCAATTAAAATTAGGCGTGCAGAATTTCTGCACCATTATCCATTTGTAAATGGAGTGTGAGTGTACCTCTGAACTCATAGAGACGCAGAATTTCTGCATTTTTTTTTAAATAGGTAACCCATGCCGATTGATATACATAATGATGCAGAATTTTTGCATGTTCCCAGGTTTGCGTTGGTGAATTTATTCTTGGTTTTTACTGAATATTAACCAAATTAAGGCATGCAGAATTACTGCATCCGTTCTATTTGTAAATTGAATGTGAATATACCTCTGAACTCATAGAGACGCAGAATTTCTGCATCCTCTTTTTTAATAGGTATGTCATGCAGATTATTGCTACACATAATGATGCAGAATTTTTGCATGCCCCCAGGTTTGCGTTGGTGAATAGAATTTTGGTTTGATTGAACATTAGCCAAAAAAATTAGGCATGCATGCAGAATTTCTGCATCCGTTCTATTTGTAAATTGAATGTGAGTGTACCTCTGAACTCATAGAGACGCAAAATTTCTGCGACTCTTAACTTTTTCAGCAAGAGTGTGATTTCAGTTGGCAAGACACAGAAATGATGCAGAATTTCTGCATCCATGTACATGACTCATTATTAGAGCAATCATGTTGTTAGACCAATACATTTTTTTCATCTAAAATGCCACTTAGTGCTTGTTTTCTGTCTTATACTGCAAATTTGAAGGGTTTGATTGGGTTCTGTGAAGTATGTACAGTTTTTGGCCAAGAGTTTTCTGTGAAAAATAGTACTCGTTGGAAATTCTTGATATTGTGAAACACGTTTGGAAATGAATTTTAGACCTACTAGCATTATATTACTCGAATAAACGTATGTCTGCAGTAGGATACTTGTATTGCTTGTCTGAATTTGAACTTTCCTTGGTGTTACGAAGGTGTTTGACCACGAAAAATTCAATTTTGGAAAAACGCATTTTATTTTGGAACACGTTCACTCCAAAACAGCGAACATTAGAAGAAAAATCAAATAACCAACGCGGGGGACCTAGGAACCATAGTCCCAGCTGACACATGCCCAATCATCCAATTCTATTTCGCTCTTGGATAAGCATGACGGCTATCTCTGGATCTCAAGATAATCCTGCGAATTTAGAAGTCATCGGTGAAAAATCTACCGCGATATCAAAGGATAAAGGTACCTCACAAGCTAGTGATTTAGTTACATTTGCTTCAGTTGGCTTAGCACGTTCAAGCTGATGTATATATAGTGCACGAGTCTCTTCAACCTGGAGTACTCAAAGCTCCTTCCAAACAACTTGAGACGCAAGCGAAAGAAGCAAGAGCGCACAAAGCCCAAAGGTTAGGACAATGGCTGCATGATACAGTGTCTAACGGAGATGGTGAATTAAATCTACCTCAATCTAAACAAACACGTTTGAGCGAAAGTCTTAAACCATGACGAAGAACTTGACTAGGATTTCCCATCATCCTCCTCTCGTTGGTTGGCAAGTGAGCAGTTAGCTCCTTTCCTTGATAGCTTCCGGAAACCTTTACAATCTGCCACAAATTTCCCAGACCTGATGTGGACGCGGCTTATTCACCGATGCTAGATGAACATTTGTCTGCTTTGTACCTGGTATCAAACAGGCCGATAAGGAAAACAAATTTCTCCAGGATTGAGTATTAGACGTAGTTGGCTCGATGGCTTTACTGTAGGAGCTCTTGAATGAATGATTCGCCCGTGCCAAAGTAGTGTTGTCCTCTGATCAAAAGCGAGCACTATTCAGTGTATCTTTCCATGGGTTACGTTTGATTAGCAAATTTTCTTCTATCCTGGCATGAGAACAGCGTTCCGTCGTTCTTAAGAAGATTAATGGTAAAAGGTCCTTGGATTCACTAATAACCGAGAATTTCCCTGATGCCAAAAGAAACCTGTTCAGTGATGGCTTCGGGGAGCGTCTCAGAACTCGATCAGAGACAGCTAAAACCCTTCAGCAAGCTTCCAGTGTTGGTAGAAGTAGTCAGCAGTTTTTTTCGTGGACGTACCGCTCCTTTCAAATTGAGAGGGAGTAGAGGAGCTGGTGCCTTTGGAAACCCCCCTGTACAGTCGCCCCATTCCGAGGCTTCTTCCGTTTCGGAGAGAGGCCAGCCAGAGGCAGAGGTTATCCTTTTCGGCAACCATCCCAGACAAACGGTAACCCCAGTCAGTAGAGACCAGATCTCAGCCTCTCACAAGTATACATTTAGATTTAGAGGTTTTAAAGTTAACTCATGTACCTTTAACAGGTTGACTAAAATTTGCACAGACCCTTGGGGTTTAGAGGCGGTACAAGCATATCACCTCGATTTTACAGAAATTACCCATCAGGAAGAAAACCCCATTACAACGTTCCTTTTCTCAAGAAGAAATTCCATTAGAACAGAAAGTAATGCAAGAGCTGTTTTGTTCCAGCCTTTAAAATCTCTCCAAAAAGAGGAGGTTACACTGTAGGACCAAAATAAATAAATTATACTCTATATTTCAAATTCACAAAAGGTACAAATATCGTTTTGCTTAAGCCCTATTTTCTTAAGAAAATCATTTGTAGCTAACCCTCGATGAAAAAGTTTAAACTCGAAGGTGATTAATTTGGCTACTTTAATGTATTTGAATGGGGCTTGGTAAACCGATTTCCAATCAAAGTTTTCACAAGTTTTCAGATGGCAGTCCAGCACCCATTTTTCTTGACTTTGAGCTGGGTGTTGTTGTTTCACAGTAATCAGTTCCTTGTATAGTACTCTGTTAGGCTTTTTGGCCTTTAATATATTTTCAACGAAGATTTGATAATTGCTTTCCCTAACATGCACACTAACTTTACATCTCTCCCTGAGAGATTTTAAAGAAAAAATCAAACCATTGAAACTAAGAAAGTGTGTTTTAACGCTGTATCGTTCAGTGAATTCATAAAAAGGAAGGAAAGTGTTTGCATCCTTCATTAGATGTGAAACCTTTGAAATACCTTTAACATGCCATTCTTTATAGTACACTGGCCTGTTTCCAATTCTTATTACAGAACTATGCCACAAGCTCATTGGGAGGAAGTGTTCAATAGAATTTAATTTATCTTCATAACTGGTCTCAGACCAAATTTGCAAAATTTCTTTTATAAAGACAACCGATAACCCTTTAATTTCGGGTAAATCTCCTTTTTTAAGATTGCCTTTGAAAACAGCAGTACCACCGTAATTTTGTAACTCATTGTCGGAAAAAAAGTTTCCATTTGCCTAAGTTTGACTCATCAAGATATTTAATGACCCACATGGTTTTAAGTGCTTTGTTAAGAGATTGTATGTCTATCATTCTTAGGCCTCCTCGAGAGTAGGCCCCTATCATTACGTCCCGTTTAATCTTGTCGCCCTTTCCATTTCATAAAAAAATTGAAGAAAGGCTTTTTAATTTCATTTAAGATATCGTGCTCTGTTGGCAAGGGTGACAGGATATAGACAAGTTGAGGGGCAATCAGGCTCTTTAAAACAGTTATTTTCCCCATTAAGCTTACAACTGACATGAAAAGAGCTCAAAACTTGCTCCTGGCAGCATGGATAGGTACCTTAGGCACCTATGCCTCAGCTCGGAGAACTATAGTGTTCTGAAAGGGAAATTAACCTAGTTTAAGCAGATATCTCTGCCATTTTAGAATTTCTAGCCTTTGAATTTCAAGTGGGCAAAGCTTACAGCTTACAGAACCCTCAATGTGTATCGCTTGGCTATTTCTATAACACACCCTAAAATAGACACCCTTAGAGTGGGAGAACACCCATTGCTTATCCAACTGTTGAAGGGCATTTTTAATTCCAGACCCCTACAACCACGTTATTCTGGAAACTGGAATGAACGGAAAGAGTTGGTTTATTTGGACTCTTTAGGGCCTAACCACCTACTGCCACTAAACGTTCCATCTCAGAAATTGCTGGTTCTTACTTCTATGGAAAGAATCTCGGAAATTGTCGCTCATGACCTCCGATTTAGGCGTTTCGTCCTGACCTCCCAGAGTTAACAAAGAAATCTCGATTTCAAAATAGCCCCAAGACCTCTTTTCACGTCAGTTATTCAATCAATTCTGACCAGTGTGTGGTGAATTGTCTGCAGTAATATGAGACTCGACTAAGGACGTTCGTCCTTCCCAAGGCAATGAGTATGCTGGAAATCTGATATCAATAGTTCAGATTTTAATAATATGAATTCTACGAAGATAAAGGAAACGAGATATAACAATGGCCCGACCCTCCCTTTTCCCCTTTTTTCGGGCTCATGAACCTTAAGTTTTAGTTATAACATTTTTCTTCCCTTTGCTTGCTTGCTCGGGTTTCTGGATGCAAAATGACTATAACCAACTCGCCGCGTTGTCTGTCACTTCATATCCAGTGCGCCCTCGTAGAAAAATTGTTAATTCTACCTCAGGCCGCATAGCGGCCCTTGCATAATCTGTCATTCTATTTTTGAAAAATTGAAAAATGTGGTCCCTTAGTTAATATGAAGAGTCTATCCAATTACAGAAGATTACAAACTAACTACGGTAGTTTTAGCTCGTTGTATTGCCGATAAAAACCTTCACAAACACCTTTCATGAAACCAATTTACAATGGCAACATGAAAGCTGTAACAGGTACTAATGGCGTAAACAGAAATAAACACTTAACCTGTGGAAGAGAAACCAGGCGATCGACAGTAGGAATTATTTCGTATACCTCCGATTTCGGGAAACAAACGAACAGAATACAAAAGGTGACAATGACCATGACACGTGCACGACGTAGTATGTACATGTGGCCCCTAAAATATGCCGTTATATTTTCTGTAAAGTTAGACTTTCCAGACCTTACAGAAACTAGCCAATGATAACAAACGTTACAATTTGAAAACCACTTTAAATGAGTGCGAGCTAAAACAACGCTAATTTTCTACACATTGCAAATGGTTTTAAAGCGAAAAGTAACATCGTCCAGGTTAGTGTAGTCCTGAGAAGGAGGACTGTTGTGACGCTCTCAGTTTCGACAAACTGAACGGAAGTCAGCTGCAGAGTCAAGTGATCTGACTGTGGATCGCACAAGTTCTCCAGTTTTTCAGTTGATTGGTCAGTCACGTGAGAAATGACGTTAATAGCTGTAATTAGGCTATAATAGATTGTGTTTGCAACAGTAGCATAATATGCTTTAATAGAGACTCGACCCTAGAGCTCTTCTCTTGACTGAGAGGGAGAAGAGCTCTGGGGAACCCCGAAGCAAAGTGTCATCTCATTGGTTTCCGTGAAGAACAATCAAAAGCCTCTCTAACTGGTGCATTCATGTTAGCACGATGAGTGAGCAGGCGCCGTAAGGTTCAAATGGCCAATTTTTTGCTATGAGAACCCTAAGGCGCATGTTTTCCTACATAGAGTTTCCCAGAACCTTTGGTCGATCCTAGGCTCTGGTGACGAGAATGAGACTTGACGATCTACAACGCGGTCGTCAACGAGAACGCCACGAAACAATAATTTGATTGCTTAAAAGAGGAAAATAATCGCGCTGCACGTGCGGCACGCATTTTAGCAAATATTCGCGCGGTACTCGGCACAACAACAACGTGAGATCACCAAAATTCCAGGCTTTGACGACAGCGCGAGCGCACAAATGTGAATCAACAATTCTCTATTTTCACTACTGGTACAAATTTCTCTTTAGAATAATTCGCCCACATTGTACGACGCGAACGAGATGGCCTAACCGCGAGAAACTTACGATAGTGGAAAGCTATATTTTGAGGTGAGGTTTTCGTTGACGTCGCCGTCGTAGATCGTAAAGTCCCCTAATGATTCTAGCAGTGCTCGTTCATTTCTAAAGTTATGGAAATATTTTTGGCAGTTATGTTCAGTTTAGCAAAAGATGCTTTTACTTTTTACATTAGATTTTGAAAAATTCCTCAATAACTATGCAACAAACGAGTAAATGCCAAACACATTTACCCTGTTTAGAACAGGAAACTTTACTGAAGTATGAGTTCCCTGTATGCACTAGCTGTTCCCAGGGAACCTTTGAACCTTTTCAGGCATTTTGATAGGTGTTTTCCATTTATTTGAATACAGACTTCTTTGTGATTAGTTAAAACTTGTTCAGAGCAAAGGCATTGCAAACAATACATACAAAAGCGTTTTCTTCTTTATGTTTTGTTTTATTATACGTACATTTATTGAAATCTTTGATAAGTACGGATAAGGCGGATCACAGAGTTAACCGTATTCTTACAGTTATCTCAAGACGAAAAACTAACTACAGTTATCTCAAGACGAAACCACTTCGATATTGGCTGTCTAAGGGCTAAGGGAAAGCATGATTCAGTAAATCATGGGAACTTATTAAATATTC
>NC_090878.1:34948877-34966377 GCF_036669935.1 Montipora foliosa
GTTGACTGTAACTCCTGGGTTCAAACCATTTTCTATTTTAGGAAATAATTAAGTAATCAAAATAATCTTATGTAAGTTGACATTTTATCCATTGCACACCACGACGTGGGAAAGGTGCCAGATAGCTTATATCCGGGCGAGGAACAGATAAAGGGAAACTGTTAATTAAAACACCCCCTGATTCAGAAACTTAACGCCAAGTAAACTCCCACTCAGGGGACTGTGCTCAAGTCTTAAGACACCGTTTCGGCCATCCCCCCGTTTCCGAAGAAGAAAAGCAGCTACCCATGGCTTATTTCCATTACATTATTACAAAAGTGCCCGTGCAGTTGAGACAATTCTTCAAGCAATCTATATGCCCAACCAATGTGTACTGCGTTCATGATCGACACTAAATCCCCAGACAGCTTCCTTCCAGCCATAAGGGCTATGCGACGCTAAAAACAGCAACAACTTCTCACTACCTCTATTGACAATTAAGGGCAGGCTTTAGCTCTTGAATGAACAAAGTATATTTAATTTGCAGTGAACGTCAATTTTTTCCGGACGCTAAAATTTCAAAGAGATCCCATTTACTGTCGTGGCCGCGTGGTTTTCACGTGATCAGCACATTGCCTGGTGAATGGTTACTTTTAGCTAGGGCCTAGAAATGTTCTGTTTTTGTGTTATGGAGGCTTTTTATTTTTGTTTTGCCAATGCTAGAATTCAGAACAGTTCCAGCACACAGGCTGATAGACGACCCTGGAATCTGAGATCGGGTCAAGCGAACCTTGTATGGAACAAAGGAATTGATGCGGCGTGTGTTTTTGAATATGATCTTGAGATGGACGAAAGAGTAGACATTGTATACGCAGGATCTCAGACGTTTCGTGACTTGGTTACTGTAAAGACCTAAGTGGGTAACACGATTTAAGATATTCTTTTTGGGAGCTGTAGCTTGAACAGGGTGAATTGATTTGTTTTTATTTTTGTTTAATACATCGTTAATGTTGAAAGTGTGTAACGCCTTGCGGTAACCATTTTGCAACAGGAGCTCTTTATCAGATATTTAAAAAAAAAAAAATTTTTTAAAAAGCGGGGCCCTGGGTAATAAGGATGGCGAGGAGCAAATTCGGAAGCATCGATAGATGAGAGTGCGGATGAGGTTGGATTTTGTACTTGCGAGGTGTGAATGAATCCCACTTGACTTTGTAAAAGGCCCTGGGATGTCTTCTTCCCGGCAGACAGAGAGAGGGAAACGTGTTGGCAGGGCAGCGTTTGAGAAGGCTGTCTAATAATGGAATCTTATCGATCTTCTTTCGAATGCAAGAGTAAACTTAACGCTATGTGTTTAGGAAAGTTAAAAACTCATTAGCATTGTTCTTTGCTGTCAAACATGGTGAAGGAGTCGCATCTACAGATCTAAACCGTTTTTAGACACTGTTTGTGTTATTTTCTTAATAGAGCTGAAATTGTATCGTCTTCCTAGTTCACTTGAATAGTGCGAAACGACGAGGAAACAACCAGAGGTTCTATTTCACAAAAAAAAAACCAAAATCCAGAAGATGAGAATCAAAGCAAGCCAGAGGTATGATCACAAAACACAAACCTAATAAAGATAACGGCTGCTTGAAACTTTCGCTGCTATGCGTGAGGACAGTTTGTCCCGTGGCGCGGTTTACTTTGGCAATTACTAACTGTCTGAGGGAGACTGAAATTGTCTGTAAATCCGGGTAAGGCTTTGATTGTAAAAAAAAAAAAACACCCTAACAGGTGTTTGGGGATAAGAAACACTTCACATTCACTATCGCTCATCGTTGCTTCAGTTCAAACAATGATAGCCAAGTGCGCACTTTTCCCAAAATTTAACAGCAGTCGTTGACCAACGCTGTAGTGTGCTGAATTGCAGCGATATGCAAAAATACCAAACCTGTTTACAACGCATACCAGCAGACCTAAAGAAAAGGTCTGCACATACTTTTGTTTACCCATACTGCCCGGTTCAATGGCTCTCTCGTCCCCCCTCCCCGACCGCAAACGTGTGTATTAAACAGGCGAACAGGATCGGTCGCACGTCCCGCGAATCCCCACCCCCAACCAGCCACACGATCAAGACAGACAACCCCGCACAAAAAACATAGCGCAATTAGAAACATACGAAAAAACGCGCGAAATTTTCCAGAAAAAAAACACACAAAAAAACAATGTGATTACAATCTATCTTCATGCTGCCATTTGCAAAAATAGCTTAAAGTTAAACATTCACGAACAAGATTAGGAAGAAAAAGGGAAAAGACGGGGGAAAGGGGAGGGAGGGGAGAAAATGGGCCTTTTTCGTTATTTCTTTATTTTAATGGCCAACTTTATTTTTTTTTTTTGTTTGTTTGCTGGGGGAAAACCACCTCAAACAAAACAGAAAAAACTAAAGTAATATGATTGTTTGTGGGCATGTTGGGTGGTGATTGGGGCGTTTATGATCAGGTCTGTAAGTGAAGGTCGCAGTAGGTGTGTAAGTTGTAACTGTTGCGTTTGTAGCAAAAGGTGCAGTGTCACGCAATTTTAGTCAAATTGGCCAAACACCTTACGAGACGTCTTTGCATTCAATGGAAGGACCAATTTAATAATGATGTATGTGTCCTTGCCAAGGGCCATTAAAGTGGCACTGAAGCTATTCTTCCTTTTCGCTCTAAACCAAGGCATGAGAGAGGATGGAAATATAGGATTGAAAACTTTGAAAAAAAAACCTGGCCAGTTCTTTAAAGTTTGGAGACTGATTGTACACTGAAAGTGGCCAAAATGTAAAAACGAATGCCTCGTTGTGGCACATTATTATGTTCGTATTCCATCTCAGGGAAAACTTGTCAGGAATGCAGCTAAACGTGTGAGATAGAGTAGTCATCTAGGATCTTACCCAGTTTTGACCTAAAACAGGGATATATTTAGCATGACAGTGCTCCGTTAAGGTTTTCTGTCAGGTCACTCGTTTGTAAGGCGCTGGCTAGAGGAGGGCAACGGCAGGTTAATTTAGTTTGTTCTAAAATTGTATATAAGTTGTTTAAGTGTAAGGCGCGTTTACTATCTCTTGACGTAAACGGCACTTTTCAACTAGCATACTACTCCAAGTAGCCCTAGACTGCAAACAAAGACTAGAATCAACAAATCCTCTCCTGGACGACTTATTACAACTATGGCTAATTTCAACGTACTTTGCAATACAACGGGGAAAAAACACTCCGAGCAACAACACGAGACAGCAAATAATCTCACCCTGTACATGTTTTTCCGCTGTTGTGGATAAAATCGTGGTCATTGTTGCAAAAAAAACCATTTCGGGGAACGGGCCCTAACACGACATATCAAACAAACAAAAACATATCCCAACTGGTGGTTACTTTTACGATGCTATCACGGACAGTACATGCAGAACGAACCACGAAGTGAAGAATTCTGCAAAGACCTTAATAAAAAAATGCTGACATCCACTTCACCAATTATTTCGAAACGAAAAACGGCAAAAGACCTTTCTTGACTGGTTGGTTAAGGGCAACAATAATTTATCTGCTTATGTACCACTGTTTAAGAAAACCAAAACACTCATGCAGAAACAACCATTGAACCAAAACGTCTTACAATTTCCAACGGCACCACAAAGCGAACACTATACGAACCTTGACGAGGTGAGCACATTCTAGTTTGGGACTCACCTGATCGTTTAGCTAAAACGAAACTACGTACTTTGAAAAACAGTCGTGGTTTTAGGAAGAACAATTATAGCACAGTGTTTCTTCAAACGCAAACACATCCATCAGGACTAACCGACAACAGTCCTACCACCTAAACGTACCGTTATTACAGCGACAATACCGTACATAAGGGGACTGAAACTATCGCACGCCATACTACAAATTACAACACATGCGTTGCCAACAGACCGATAACGACTTTGAAACACGCTCAATAACTAATGTCAAAGACCAAAGAAGACCCCAAGGACCGACAGCAGATCAGTTATAGAAGATCACATGGCCACTTCAATGGGTGAAACCAGATGGAACCTAAAACACGCTACTACCAAAACACAAACGAGTGACTAAGAACTGGTGATCTCAATAGCAATATTGCTGAACACCATCTGCCAAGAACAAAACACAATATGGGACTGAGAATCTATTACATGCTTAACCCCGCGGGAAGGCCCCAATTGAGTCTCGCTGCCATGTCCTCTTACATCGGCGCTCGCGTTTTTTCGTTACTTCGCCCCATCGTGTCACGAAAATGGGGCCTGATCAAAGGTTAATACATGCTTAACCTACTTTAGGATCCATTACCACCGCCTTACACTTGAAACCTGGCATACAAACTACATTAAACCGTTGCTTACTTCTACCTGCGCCTTCACACAACTTTTTCCTCTCAGCTTACAAACTACTCCGACCTGATCACCACTCACCATTGTCACAAGCAATCACATTACTTTTCCCACTACCCATCACAACACAGACCAGCGCATCACTAACATTCGTTTGAGTTTCCAACTGTCACTTGACTCTGAAGGTAACTTACGCTCAGGTTGTCAAATCGCCAGTTAATGCATGTAACAGTTTAATCATGCACTTTCACCACAACAGAGAAACAGGCTGTGGTGGGGGTCGCACAACGAGAGGGGCTCCAAACTAAGTGCGCCCTTTTACCCTCCCAACCATGATATAGCACAGAAGACAGACCACAAAACCGGCAACTTCATGCCCTACTCTTTGCGTCAAGTGCGTGGGTTCTTTTACGTCCCACAGGATTATGAACATTGAAGGGTTTGTGAGACGGGGCCTACGGTTTATCGTCCTTATCCGAAAGACTAGAGAGTCTAATCATTTGCAGATGTAATTTACAAAGTCACCACTTTCTCCTCAGTTATTTAAAGACCCTGAGTGTTGGTGCGGCCGGAGTTGAACTCACAACCTCTCCCATGACAGCCCGATGCTCAACCAACTGAGCCACCGGTGCGTGGTTGACTGTAACTCCTGGGTTCAAACCATTTCTATTTTAGGAAATACTTAAGTAATCAAAAACTTATGTAAGTTGACATTTTATCATTTGCACACCACGACGTGGGAAAGGTGCCAGAAGCTTATATCCGGCGAGGAAAAGCTAAAGGGAACTGTTACTAAAACACCACCTGATTCAGAAATTAACGCCAAGTACACTCCCACTCAGGACTGTGCTCAAGTCTTAAGACACCGTTTCGGCCATCCTCCCGTTTCCGAAGAAGAAAAGCAGCTACCCATGGCTTATTCCATAACATTATACAAAAGTGCCCGTTCAGTTGAGAAAATTCTTCAAGCAATCTATATGCCCAACAATGTGTACTGCTTTCATATCGACACTAAATCCCCAGACAGCTTCCTTCCAGCCATAAAGGCTATGCTACGCTAAAACAGCAACAACTTCTCACTACCTATATTGACATTAAGGGCAGGCTTTAGCTCTTGAATGAACAAAGTCTCTTTAATTTTGCAGTGAAAGTCAATTTTTTCCGGACGCTAAAATTTCAAAGAGATCCCATTTAATGTCGTGGCCAGTGGTTTTCACGTGATCAGCAATGCCTGATGAATGGTTACTTTTAGCTAGGGCCTTGAAATGTTCTGTTTTTGTGTTATGGAGTCTTTTATTTTTGTTTTGCCAATGTAGAATTCATCACAGTTCCAGCACACAGCTTTATAGACGACCTTGGACCTCTGAGATCGGGTCCAGCGAACTTTGTATGGAAAAAAGGATTTGATGCGGCGTGTGTTTTTGATATGATTCTTGAGATTGACGAAAGAGTAGAAATTGTATACGCAGGATCTCAGACGTTTCGTGACTTGGTTACTGTAAAGACCTAAGTGGGTAACACGATTAAGATATCTTTTTGGGGACTGTAGCTTGAACAGGGTTATTTGATTTGTTTTTATTTTTGTTTAATACATCGTTAATGTTGAAACGTGATAACGCCTTGAGGGTAACCATTTTGCAAGAGGAGCTTTCTCAGATCTTTAATAGCGGCCTGTAATAAGGAGGGCGAGGAGCAAATTCGGAAGCATCGATAAATGAGAGTGCGGATGAGGTTGATTTTGTACTTGCGAGGTGTGAATGAATCCCACTTGACTTTGTGTAAAGGCCTGGGAATGTCTTCTTCCGGTAGACAGATGTAGAGAAAGTGTTGTCAGGGCAGCGTTTGAGAAGGATGTCTAATGGAATCTTATCGTCTTCTTCGAATTCAAGAGTAAACTTAACGCTATGTGTTTAGGAAAGTTAAAAACTCATTAGCATTGTCTTTGCTGTCAAACATGGTGAAGGAGTCATCTACAGATCTAAACCGTTTTTAGACACTGTTTGTGTTATTTTCTTAATAGAGCTGAATTGTATCGTCTTCCTCGTTCACTTGAATAGTGCGAACCGACGAGGAAACAACCAGAGGTTATATTTCACAAAAAAAAAACCAAACTCCAGAAGATGAGCATCAAAGCAATCCAGAGGTATGATACAAAACACTAACCTAATAAAGATAACGGCTGCTTGAAACTTCGCTGCTATGCTTGAGACAGTTTGTCACTTGGCTCGGTTTCCTTTGTTCAATTACTAACTGTCTGAGGCTGAATTGTCTGTAAATCCGGGTAAGGCTTTGATTGTAAAAAAAAAAAAAAACCCTAACAGGTGTTTTGGGATAAGAAAACTTCACCTTCACTATCGCTCATCGTTGCTTCAGTTCAAACAATGCTAGCCAAGTGCTCACTTTTCCCAAAATTTAACAGCAGCCGTTGAACCACGTGTAGTGTGCTGAATGCAGCGATATGCAAAAGTAACAAACCTGTTTACCACGCATACCAGCAGACTAAAGAAAATGTCTGCACATATTTTTGTGTAAATAATGCAAGGTTAAATGCTATCCCACTGTTTAACAGTAAACAAAACACGTTGCCTACGCATTATTGTAAAAAAATATTAGAAAACCGCGAATCAGAAAAACATGTTTACACTCGAGATCTCACCTCCTACAATCTGCCATTTAAAATAGCTTTAAATACAACTCCACCAAGTAGAAAATGGGCTTTTCGTTATTTAATGGCCTTTTTTTTCTGCTGGAAAACCTCAACAACAGACAAATAAAGTAATATGATTGTTTGTGGGCATGTTGGGTGGTGATTGGTGCGTTATGATCCGGTCTGTAAGTGAAGGTCGCAGTAGGTGTGTAAGTTGTAACTGTTGCGTGTAGCAAAAGGGGCAGTGTCACGCAATTTTAGTCAAATTGCAAACACTACGAGACGTCTTTGCATCAATGAAGACCCAATAATAATGATGTAGTTTTCTTGTCAAGGGCCATTAAAGTGCACTGAAGCTATTCCTTTTCGCTCTCAACCAAGGATGGAGAGGATGGAAATGGATTGAAACTTGAAAAAACTGGCCAGTTCTTTCAAGTTTGGAGACGTTGTCCACTGAAAGTGGCCAAAATTTACAAACGAATGCCTCTTTGTGCCACATTATTATATTTCGTATCATCTCAGGGAATTGTCAGGAATGCTAAACGTGTGAGCTAGAGTATTCATCTAGATTCTTACCCAGTTTTGACCTAAAACAGGATATTTAGCATGACAGTGCTCCTTTAAGGTTTTCTGTTAAGTAATCGTTTGTAAGGCGCTGGTAGAGGATGGCAACGTCAGTTTTAATTTAGTTTGTTCTAAAATTGTATATCAGCTTTTAAGTGTAAGGCGCTGTTACTATCTCTTGACGTAACGTCACTTTTCACTAGCATACTACTCCAAGTAGCCCTAGACTGCAACAAGACTAGCATCAACAAATCCTCTCTGACGACTTATTACACCTATGGCTAATTTCAACGTACTTTTAATACAACGAAAAACACTCCGAGCAACAACACGAGACAGCTAAAATCTCACCCGTAACTGTTTCCGCTGTTGTGGATAAAATCGTCATGCAAAACATCGCGGAACGGGCCCTAACGACATACAAACACATACTCCCCTTGTGGTTACTTTTACGATGCTATCACGGAAGTACATGCAGAAAGAACGAAGTGAAGAATTCTGCAAAGACCTTAATAAACAAAATGCTGACATCCATTTCACCAATTATTTCGAAGAAAACGGAAATACATTTTCTTGACTGGTTGGTTAAGTGCAACAATAATTTATCTGCTTATGTACCACTGTTTAAGAAAACCAACACACTCATGCAGAAACAACAATTGAACCAAAACGTCTTACAATTCCACGGCACACAAAGCGACCACTATACGAACCTTGACGAGGTGAGCACATATAGTTTGGGACTCAACTGATAGTTTAGCTAACGAAACTAAGTACTTTGAAAAACAGCGTTTTTAGGAAGAACAATTATAGCACAGATTTCTTCAAACGCAACACATACATCAGACTAAACGACAACAGTCCTACCACCTAAACGTACCGTTATTACAGCGACAATACCGTACATAAGAGGGACTGAAACTATCGCACGCATACTACAACCTTACAACACATGCGTTGCCACAGACCTATAACGACTTTACCACGCTCACTAACTAATGTCAAAGACAAAGAAGACCCCAAGGACCGACAGAGATCAGTATAGAAGATCACATGGCCACTTCCATTGGTGAAACCGGCAGGAACCTAAACACGCTACTTACAAAACACAAACGAGTGACTAAGAATGGTGATCTCAATAGCAATATTGCTCAACACCATGCAAGAAAAAAACACAATATCGACTTAGACTGTGTTACATGCTTAACCCGCGGTCAGGCCCAATTGAGTATCGCTGTCATGTCCTCTTACATCGGCGCTCGCGTTTTTTCGTTTCTTTGCCCCCTCGCGTCACGAAAATGGAGCCTGATCACAGGGTAATACATGCTTAACCTAATTTAGGAACCATTACCACCGCCTTACACTTGAAACCTGGCATACAAACTACATTAAACCGTTGCTTACTTCTACCTGCGCCTTCACACAACTTTTTCCTCTCAGCTTACAAACCCACTCCGACCTGATCACCACTCACCATCGTCACAAGCAATCACATTACTTTTCCCACTATCCATCACAACACAGACCAGCGCATCACTACATTCGTTTGAGTTTCCAACTGTCACTTGACTCTGAAGGTAACTTACGCTCAGGTTGTCAAATCGCCAGTTAATGCATGTAACAGTCATGCACTTTCACCACAACAGAGAAACAGGCTGTGGTGGGGGTCGCACATCGAGAGTGGCTCCAAACTAAGTGCGCCCTTTTACTCTCCCAACCATGATATAGCACAGAAGACAGACCACAACACCGGCAACTTCATGCCCTACTCTTTGCGACAAGTGCGTGGGTTCTTTTACGTCCCACAGGATTATGAACATTGAAGGGTTGTGAGACGGGGCCTACGGTTTATCGTCCTTATCCGAGAAGACTAGAGAGTCTAATCATTTGCAGATGTAATTACAAAGTCAACACTTTCTCCTCAGTTATTTAAAGACCCTGAGTGTTGGTGCGGCCGGAGTTGAACTCACAACCTCTCCCATGACAGCCCGATGCTCAACCAACTGAGCCACCGGTGCGTGGTTGACTGTAACTCCTGGGTTCAAACCATTTTCTATTTTAGGAAATACTTAAGTAATCAAAAACTTATGTAAGTTGACATTTTATCATTTGCACACCACGACGTGGGAAAGGTGCCAGAAGCTTATATCCGGCGAGGAAAAGCTAAAGGGAACTGTTACTAAAGCACCACCTGATTCAGAAATTAACGCCAAGTACACTCCCACTCAGGACTGTGCTCAAGTCTTAAGACACCGTTTCGGCCATCCTCCTGTTTCCGAAGAAGAAAAGCAGCTACCCATGGCTTATTCCATAACATTATACAAAAGTGCCCGTTCAGTTGAGAAAATTCTTCAAGCAATCTATATGCCCAACAATGTGTACTGCTTTCATATCGACACTAAATCCCCAGACAGCTTCCTTACAGCCATAATGCTATGCTGCGCTAAAACAGCAATAACCTCTCACTACTAATATTGACATTAAGGGAAGGCTTTAGCTCTTGAACGAACAAAGTCTCTTTAATTTTGCAGTGAAAGTCAGTTTTTTTCCGGATGCTAAAGTGATCCCATTTAATGTCGTCGCCAGTGGTTTTCACGTGATCAGCAATGGCTGATGAATGGTCACTTTTAGCTAGGCCCGTGAAATGTTCTGCTTTTCTGTCATGGAGTCTTTGTTTTGTTTTGCCAGTGTAGAATTCATCACAGTTCCAGCACACAGCTTTATAGACGACCTTGGACCTCTGAGATCGGGTCAAGAGATCTTTGTATGGAAAAAAGGATTTGATGCGGCTGGTGTATTTGAATATGATCTTGAGATTGACGAAAGAGTAGAAATAGTTCACGCAGGATTTCAGACGTTTTGTGATTTGGTTACTGTGAAGACCTAAGTGGGTAACACGATTAAGATATCGTTTTTGGGGACTGTAGCTTGAACAGGGTTATTTGATTTGTTTTTATTTTTGTTTAATACATCGTTAATGTTGAACGTGATAACGCCTTGAGGGTAACCATTTTGCAACAGGAGCTTTCTCAGATCTTTAATAGCGGCCTGTAATAAGGATGGCGAGGAGCAAATTCGGAAGCATCGATAAATGAGAGTGCGGATGAGGTTGATTTTGTACTTGCGAGGTGTGAATGAATCCCACTTGACTTTGTGTAAAGGCCTGGGAATGTCTTCTTCCGGTAGACAGATGTAGAGAAAGTGTTGTCAGGGCAGCGTTTGAGAAGGATGTCTAATAATGGAATCTTATTGTCTTCTTCGAATTCAAGAGTAAACTTAATGCTATCGTGTCGAATGTTAAGAAAACTTACAAACTCATTAGCATTGTCTGTGCTGTTTAACATGGTGAAGGAGTCATCTACAGATCTAAACCATTTTTAGAGGCTGTTTGTGTTATTTTCTTAATGCTGAATTGTATCGTCTTCCTCGTTTACTTGAATAGTGCGAACCTACGAGGAAACAACCAGAGGTTATACTTTACAAAAAAACCAAACTCCAGAAGATGAGAATCACGGGCAATCCAGAGGTATGATACGAAACACTAACCTAATAAAGATAACGCCTGCTTGAAACTCGCTGCTATGCCTGAGACAGTTTTTTTTTTTACAAAAACCTTTCATTGATCGATCCAGTCCAGTCCTCCAAGAGCCTCGCAACATCACGTCGATCTTACTCGTTTAGATGATTGGTGACCCATGAATCACTTACTCTTCTTACATTCTACAAAATATAATAAAATGGCAAAAATCCCAATGTACGAAGTTATCTTTTTAAGAAATTTTCTTTCCTCGTGTCCTGAATCCAGAAGCGGTCATAACGTGTAGGGCTTGCGAAAATGCTCGTTGAGGATTAACTCTGCTGTTTACGACATCCTCAGCGTCATAGAATTATCTAAAAAACCGACTCCTATATTTTATGCACAGAAACCTTCACTCTAAAATATTATTTTTATGACTTTCGACGGATGAGTACATGAGGCTACAACTCGTTATGATGACTTAGCTATCGAAATTAGGGAATTTTTCCCTTGCCTTTTTCTCCGAAACAAAGTCAGTGACCCCCATTTTTTTTTCATTTTTGGAATAAGCAATTTATGACCTAACTTCAGGCAAGAAATGAAACATTTCTTCAATGCGGGAAGATTTTCGCGCAAACGTCCTTAAAGAGGCTCGAAAGGATTTTCAGCTGAGTGCGCGCGCGTAAGCAACGCATGCCATCCATAAGCTGCTTGCGTCAGCTCATCATTCAAATGGCTCACCACTACTTTCGCTCACCTTTTTCCTAATATCTATATATATATGGAATATAAATAGACATTTCCTTTTCACGAAAACTCAACATTACATATTATTACATTACATTACTGCTGCCGTGGGCCTAGCCCACATAGCGCCAACGCAAACGATCGCCACTCCTTGCGATCCCCCGCTACCACTGCTGCCTCTTCAAAGTTCAGAGTCTTGCAGGTCTGTCGACACTGTATCTTTCCAGTGCAAGCGTTGCCTGACTTGCCGACGGCTTTTGGTGCATAAGGGTGACCATGATGTCCGAGCCATGTAAAACGTTTGTGTCATAAGATGTTAATGAGCGGTACTTGGCTGGTTCTCTCGAAGATCACTTCATTTGGCACATGGTCTTGCTAGGAGAGGCTAAGAATTTTTCTTAGGCATCTGGTGTGAAACGCTGCTAGTAGTTTCTCTTCCTGGACTGTAGTGTTCCAGCTTTTTGAGACACAATAGAGTCGATAGTAATACTGCTTGGTAAATAGCAATTGTCGTGGGCATCTTGGTGGATTTGTGGCGCATGACAGGTGGGAGTCTGTTGAAAGCATTCGCTACTTTTCCAATACGGTTGTCTAGTTCAGGTGTGAGATTGCCGTTGTGTGATATTGTGCTTCCCAGATAGACAAATTTGTCAACATTTTCAAGAGAGTTTTGATTGCTCAAGGTGGTAGTGATATCATTTGTTTCCTTTGC
This sequence comes from Montipora foliosa, assembly GCF_036669935.1. NCBI lineage: Eukaryota > Metazoa > Cnidaria > Anthozoa > Scleractinia > Acroporidae > Montipora > Montipora foliosa. Next base: position 34,961,413 of record NC_090878.1, read on the forward strand.
CACGTCCATAACCTTGTTATTGTTCGAGTTGATAGTGAGACCAACACTTTGAAATACCTTGCCCTGCCATGATGTGGTTTTGCCAAATGGGCTCAGAAACAATATTGTGAGGACAGAGTCAACGGCGAAAGCTTCCGCGATCTGTTTTCCAAGGAATTTTGTCACAGACTATGTAATTCTTATTTACAGTCGCTGCTTGCTTGCTTTGATACATCTTTAAGCTGTATATTCGTGTACTGTTCCAAGGAATTTTGTCAGACTGTAGAGTTTTATTTGCCGCTGCCTGTTGTTCGCTTTTATCACTACACCCCAAGTGAACGCCTACTTGTCGGCCTGTAAAGAATGTAGTGCAAAGTTACGAAAATAATTTGTATTTATACTTTAGAACAACCGTCTCCATATAACAATGTAACACCACTTTATGTCACTAACGTGTTCCAAAATAAAATGCGTTTTTCCAAAATAGGTTTTTTTCGACGAATGCCTTAAGACTGCCTCGGATTTTAGATTTATGCAGTGTCAAACTTTGTAAACTCATCAACAAGCATGCTCTGTTGGTTAAAAACAAGTTTATTTCACTGACACATGTAAGGGTGGGGTGTTACATGAATGTGGTGGCTATGCAAAACGTTTGGGGGCGAAAACTCAGCACCTTATCCCAATAATAAATTGTGTACTATTGACCTCCTTTGGTTATGAAACTAATGACAGGCGCAAAAATTCTGCATGTTGCCCAAGAATGAATTTGGTGTAATTGACCATTTTTTGAAATTAACAGTGGTACATATGGATCTCCTCTCCGATCTGGCCTGTGCCACATAAGCCTCACTCCGGCTTCGGCATGTCATAAGAATGAATTAGTATCTTAGAACATTGCCAGTTTCCCTTCGACTTTTCTAAAAGAGATGGGAATTCTTGCGTATTTTTCTCTGTATAACCTTTATTAATTCTTTATTTTTTTGATTGTTCTGCATGTTGAAGGGGCAGAATGTTGGCATCCGTTTTCTAAATAAATACCTCCAAAACTAAATCTATTACGAAAGAGCATGCATGTAAGAGATACAGAATTCCTTATTATTATTATTATTATTATTTTTAATGATATGATGTGAATGCAGAATTTTTGCATGCGCACGGGTTCGTGCATGTGAACGTGCCATGGTTTGAACTGTACATCAATTAAAATTAGGCGTGCAGAATTTCTGCACCATTATCCATTTGTAAATGGAGTGTGAGTGTACCTCTGAACTCATAGAGACGCAGAATTTCTGCATTTTTTTTTTAAATAGGTAACCCATGCCGATTGATATACATAATGATGCAGAATTTTTGCATGTTCCCAGGTTTGCGTTGGTGAATTTATTCTTGGTTTTTACTGAATATTAACCAAAATTAAGGCATGCAGAATTACTGCATCCGTTCTATTTGTAAATTGAATGTGAATATACCTCTGAACTCATAGAGACGCAGAATTTCTGCATCCTCTTTTTTAATAGGTATGTCATGCAGATTATTGCTACACATAATGATGCAGAATTTTTGCATGCCCCCAGGTTTGCGTTGGTGAATAGAATTTTGGTTTGATTGAACATTAGCCAAAAAAATTAGGCATGCATGCAGAATTTCTGCATCCGTTCTATTTGTAAATTGAATGTGAGTGTACCTCTGAACTCATAGAGACGCAAAATTTCTGCGACTCTTAACTTTTTCAGCAAGAGTGTGATTTCAGTTGGCAAGACACAGAAATGATGCAGAATTTCTGCATCCATGTACATGACTCATTATTAGAGCAATCATGTTGTTAGACCAATACATTTTTTTCATCTAAAATGCCACTTAGTGCTTGTTTTCTGTCTTATACTGCAAATTTGAAGGGTTTGATTGGGTTCTGTGAAGTATGTACAGTTTTTGGCCAAGAGTTTTCTGTGAAAAATAGTACTCGTTGGAAATTCTTGATATTGTGAAACACGTTTGGAAATGAATTTTAGACCTACTAGCATTATATTACTCGAATAAACGTATGTCTGCAGTAGGATACTTGTATTGCTTGTCTGAATTTGAACTTTCCTTGGTGTTACGAAGGTGTTTGACCACGAAAAATTCAATTTTGGAAAAACGCATTTTATTTTGGAACACGTTCACTCCAAAACAGCGAACATTAGAAGAAAAATCAAATAACCAACGCGGGGGACCTAGGAACCATAGTCCCAGCTGACACATGCCCAATCATCCAATTCTATTTCGCTCTTGGATAAGCATGACGGCTATCTCTGGATCTCAAGATAATCCTGCGAATTTAGAAGTCATCGGTGAAAAATCTACCGCGATATCAAAGGATAAAGGTACCTCACAAGCTAGTGATTTAGTTACATTTGCTTCAGTTGGCTTAGCACGTTCAAGCTGATGTATATATAGTGCACGAGTCTCTTCAACCTGGAGTACTCAAAGCTCCTTCCAAACAACTTGAGACGCAAGCGAAAGAAGCAAGAGCGCACAAAGCCCAAAGGTTAGGACAATGGCTGCATGATACAGTGTCTAACGGAGATGGTGAATTAAATCTACCTCAATCTAAACAAACACGTTTGAGCGAAAGTCTTAAACCATGACGAAGAACTTGACTAGGATTTCCCATCATCCTCCTCTCGTTGGTTGGCAAGTGAGCAGTTAGCTCCTTTCCTTGATAGCTTCCGGAAACCTTTACAATCTGCCACAAATTTCCCAGACCTGATGTGGACGCGGCTTATTCACCGATGCTAGATGAACATTTGTCTGCTTTGTACCTGGTATCAAACAGGCCGATAAGGAAAACAAATTTCTCCAGGATTGAGTATTAGACGTAGTTGGCTCGATGGCTTTACTGTAGGAGCTCTTGAATGAATGATTCGCCCGTGCCAAAGTAGTGTTGTCCTCTGATCAAAAGCGAGCACTATTCAGTGTATCTTTCCATGGGTTACGTTTGATTAGCAAATTTTCTTCTATCCTGGCATGAGAACAGCGTTCCGTCGTTCTTAAGAAGATTAATGGTAAAAGGTCCTTGGATTCACTAATAACCGAGAATTTCCCTGATGCCAAAAGAAACCTGTTCAGTGATGGCTTCGGGGAGCGTCTCAGAACTCGATCAGAGACAGCTAAAACCCTTCAGCAAGCTTCCAGTGTTGGTAGAAGTAGTCAGCAGTTTTTTTCGTGGACGTACCGCTCCTTTCAAATTGAGAGGGAGTAGAGGAGCTGGTGCCTTTGGAAACCCCCCTGTACAGTCGCCCCATTCCGAGGCTTCTTCCGTTTCGGAGAGAGGCCAGCCAGAGGCAGAGGTTATCCTTTTCGGCAACCATCCCAGACAAACGGTAACCCCAGTCAGTAGAGACCAGATCTCAGCCTCTCACAAGTATACATTTAGATTTAGAGGTTTTAAAGTTAACTCATGTACCTTTAACAGGTTGACTAAAATTTGCACAGACCCTTGGGGTTTAGAGGCGGTACAAGCATATCACCTCGATTTTACAGAAATTACCCATCAGGAAGAAAACCCCATTACAACGTTCCTTTTCTCAAGAAGAAATTCCATTAGAACAGAAAGTAATGCAAGAGCTGTTTTGTTCCAGCCTTTAAAATCTCTCCAAAAAGAGGAGGTTACACTGTAGGACCAAAATAAATAAATTATACTCTATATTTCAAATTCACAAAAGGTACAAATATCGTTTTGCTTAAGCCCTATTTTCTTAAGAAAATCATTTGTAGCTAACCCTCGATGAAAAAGTTTAAACTCGAAGGTGATTAATTTGGCTACTTTAATGTATTTGAATGGGGCTTGGTAAACCGATTTCCAATCAAAGTTTTCACAAGTTTTCAGATGGCAGTCCAGCACCCATTTTTCTTGACTTTGAGCTGGGTGTTGTTGTTTCACAGTAATCAGTTCCTTGTATAGTACTCTGTTAGGCTTTTTGGCCTTTAATATATTTTCAACGAAGATTTGATAATTGCTTTCCCTAACATGCACACTAACTTTACATCTCTCCCTGAGAGATTTTAAAGAAAAAATCAAACCATTGAAACTAAGAAAGTGTGTTTTAACGCTGTATCGTTCAGTGAATTCATAAAAAGGAAGGAAAGTGTTTGCATCCTTCATTAGATGTGAAACCTTTGAAATACCTTTAACATGCCATTCTTTATAGTACACTGGCCTGTTTCCAATTCTTATTACAGAACTATGCCACAAGCTCATTGGGAGGAAGTGTTCAATAGAATTTAATTTATCTTCATAACTGGTCTCAGACCAAATTTGCAAAATTTCTTTTATAAAGACAACCGATAACCCTTTAATTTCGGGTAAATCTCCTTTTTTTAAGATTGCCTTTGAAAACAGCAGTACCACCGTAATTTTGTAACTCATTGTCGGAAAAAAAGTTTCCATTTGCCTAAGTTTGACTCATCAAGATATTTAATGACCCACATGGTTTTAAGTGCTTTGTTAAGAGATTGTATGTCTATCATTCTTAGGCCTCCTCGAGAGTAGGCCCCTATCATTACGTCCCGTTTAATCTTGTCGCCCTTTCCATTTCATAAAAAAATTGAAGAAAGGCTTTTTAATTTCATTTAAGATATCGTGCTCTGTTGGCAAGGGTGACAGGATATAGACAAGTTGAGGGGCAATCAGGCTCTTTAAAACAGTTATTTTCCCCATTAAGCTTACAACTGACATGAAAAGAGCTCAAAACTTGCTCCTGGCAGCATGGATAGGTACCTTAGGCACCTATGCCTCAGCTCGGAGAACTATAGTGTTCTGAAAGGGAAATTAACCTAGTTTAAGCAGATATCTCTGCCATTTTAGAATTTCTAGCCTTTGAATTTCAAGTGGGCAAAGCTTACAGCTTACAGAACCCTCAATGTGTATCGCTTGGCTATTTCTATAACACACCCTAAAATAGACACCCTTAGAGTGGGAGAACACCCATTGCTTATCCAACTGTT
>NC_090878.1:34973877-34988877 GCF_036669935.1 Montipora foliosa
CATTGCTATTGTCTTGTGTTTTTCTATGATTGTTTTTACTATCGTTACTTTCGGTCTCATTGTCGATGGATTTTTTTATTATTATCAATTTTTTTTTACAACAATATATGCATGAATTTAAATCCAATTGACGTTTATCCCTTTCAAAAAGAAGATGTAGAAGCAAACTAAACTTATAAAAAATATCGTATTTATCTAACATTTTATAAAAAAAAAAAAATATATATATATATATATATATATATATATAGGTTGAATGAAAAATGGAGTCAAAAGCAAATTACTCACAGGTCCATGCTTAATGTAGGGAACAGACGTTTCGCCCTTGGCCAAGTATTTTTTAGTTTTTAGCTTGTATCGTGAACATTGAGGAAGCCAGAAGGGCGAAGCGTCTGTTCCCTACATTAAACATGGACATGTGAGAAATTTGCTTTTGACTCCATTTTTCATTCAACTTATTTATCACTATGTGAAGTCAAGGCATCGCGTATCCTTCTTTGGATCCTTCTCGCAAGTGGCATTCTTCGTTGGCGACGCAGTATTTTTTATTCTACCTGCTAATATATATGACATTAATAATTTCAAGCTTTCTTTTTATTTAACTTTTTTCTTTTTGTTTCTTTTTAAAACACGAGTATAAGCTAAGCAACAATTGTTTAATAAACCAATGATTTATTTTAAATTTTTCATTTATATATTAACATTAGATTTTTTAATATTTCTTGTTTCGGTTTCATAAGTATGTTTTGAATTAACATCAAAACTACATTGAGAATCATCAATACAGCTGTCATTTAAATCATATCAATCTAACTGACTATCACTTTGATAATCACTTTGAAATTGAGATGAATATAAATCAATGCTTTTAGAACTTATTTTATATTATATATACAGAAAATAATTCTATATATTTTATTTCTTTTAATATTCGTCAAATCTTTCATTGGTATCCATGAATTAAATTTATCAGGATATCCTTTCCATTTCACCAAAACTAGTTTCTTTTTATAATCTCTTTTTTATAACTTTATCAATTCTAAATACATCTTGCTTGACTTTTAATAATTCAGGCTCATAAAAACTGCTATTATCTCTTCGTCATTTAGATCCTTTATTTTGTAAGTAATAGGATTAGTGTATTGGATTTTATCGATTATAAACACTTCTTCAGACCAATTTGAAGTGCCCTTTGTAAAAAGTCTTTCTTTTATATTTGCTGATTCGAACCTTATCACTTATTTTGAATTTAGGTTTTGATGATATTTGGTTCATATCACCATATAGATTAAGGAGGCAGTGTGGCCCAGTGGTTAGGGCGCTTACCTTGAGATCCGGAGACCCCGGGTCCCAGGTTGAAGACCCGCTCTGACCACTCGTTGAATTTGATCGTCCCTGGTTCAAATTCCCAGCTGCACTTGTAAATAGCCAACTGGTTTGCCTCTGGCCAGTTGGGGTTGTTAACAGTTGTAGTTGTTGTGTTCTGTTGTTTTGTTGATTCATTGGCCCTGAAAAGCCCCTATGGGGAGCGGTCAATTCAGTATGTGTGTATGTATGTATTAAAGTAAACAACTCCTTCATTAATCTTTTTACTAGCTTCCGTTGGTGTCATTTTTATTGAACTGTGTTTGGTGTTGCTATATATTTTTAACTAAATCATCGAGAATATTATACCAAACGGTATTATTTTGAATTGTAAACTGCTTATACATCATGTTTTTCAATGTTCGGTTTAACCATTCTATTACAACAGCTTTTCCTTCATTAAAAGTTGAATACATTTCAATGTTATTTTGTCTTAGCCACTGTTTGAATGTTTGATTATAAAACTCACAACTTAGATCTACCCATAGTTTTTGCGGTTTACGTTTTCAATTCTTGACTATTGATTTGAAACTGTCAGTTATTGAAACACCTGTCCTATTCTTTTTATAGGTAAGCCCAAGAAAATTTGCTGAATACCTCTCTGACAGTCAATATGTATTTGAACCCTTTATTCCATTTTGATAGTTTATCCATAAAAACAAGATCTGCAGACCATATCTCATCTACTCCGTTTGCTATAACTCTTCTATTCTTGAATTTTCTCTTCATTGGTTTGTGTAATTCATCGGCTAATTGCTGAGCCCAATCATCATTACTCAGCGCCACTTTAGGTTTTTTGATTCAACACCAAAACCAAGTCTCTTTTTGAGTCTCTTGGTGTTTTTTTACAGCTCTTTCTGTCAATGATGAATTTGGAAACTGTTCAATTACAGCTATCATTTTTTCATCCTCTTTATGCTTGTCAGCTAATGTTTTTGAATTACTGTAATCAATATTATGCTGCTTACAAACTTGAACTAATCTGTTTATTCCATCATCACCTCGTGCTGATCTTTCTTCCAATCTTGTATTTGGTCCACGAAACTGAACGCCAGGAAGAGTTCTTAAATTAAACTCAGATAACCATTTTTGATTTAGCATACTTTGAATATCAATAGCACCACCATTAAGATCTTTTCTGTTTGTTTTATATTTTTGCTTTGGTCTGATCTTTGTTGACAATTTATTAAAAACTTGTGATCCAACATTTTGAATCATTGGATTAAGCTTATCCAAAGCATAGTTAATTGCTTTATTTTTTTGCAATTTAGGGTTTCTAAAAGCTTCTGAACCATAGTATTTTGCCATTTCGATCGTTTTTTTTAACCAAGATAAGGTGCTCCTTTTGTAAAAAGCATTTCAGCTCCAATATTTCCTAAACCTGACATAATCCCTTTGCCTGCCATCTCTGACAGGCTACTTAGTTTCCCTGATTTTTAACAAATCTAGTTTCTTTATAATTAAAATCCATATTCAGCACAAGTAAAATAAAACATTAATCTTCCATTTTTGGCTTGTTTATAACCTGAAGGTTCAACACATTCAGATTGTTTTCTTTGTTTCACACCATATGATTTCATTATGGTTCAAGAATGTAAATAAATAATGCTTGTTTATGATTATGAGGAGCATTTTCATTTCTTGATAGCACATCATTTATTGGTATATGCAAATATTTACACCATTTTATTAAATCATGATTGGTTAATGGGATGTTTTTATGAAATTTTGGTTTTAAAGTAAAATATTTAAAAGGGAAATGTTTTTTAATGGACTGTTTTGTCCTAATAGTAATCCTTTTTTTTCTTACACCTTTACCAATAACATATGGAGGATAGCTGTAAAATGGAGGAGGTGGTGTATACATTTCAATTCTCGGTACTCCTGTTCCATTAGTTTTTTAATTGGTTTTAAACCAATTCTTGGAGCTCCTTTACCTGTTATCTTTTTTATGGCCTCAACAGCTAGTGGAATTCCAATAGAAGCTAAAAAAGTTCGTAAAAATCCTCCTCTTTGTGGATTTTTTGGTTTTATATGAAAGGCTCCATTTGTAAAGCATTAAGGAGGTCTTTTTTCGTTTCGTATTTAACAAATCCTTATATGGAATCGACATATGTATTTTGTATTGAGGTATGAGAAAACCACCTATTTGAGATATTTTGCCAGTAAAAGCCTTTAAAGCTTGACTTGCTCCTTCTGAAGCTAATCCTGATAAAGCACTAAGACCAATTGTTTTACCAATTGTTGGAAGCGATGTTTTTCCTAATGAAAAAATTGAAGATACAAGACTACCTCCAACTTGTTTTCGAATATTAGTTTTAGATAATTTTATATCCATGCCTTTTTTCAATTGTCTGTTTTTGTTTAATCTATTAACAACATTAGAAGGTACATTAAGACTATCGTTTCCAGTTAATGCATTATTAGACAACCTTAAAACAAGTGTTTCTCGTTTATGAAGAGCTTTTGCTAAATTCTCTTTTCGATTTGGTGATAGTTTTACATCTATTTTATAAAGTTGAGTCATTTCTTGTATATTATATGTTATATAATTTATTCCTTACATAACATATAATTAATGAAATATAAAAACCTAATTTAAACTATAACAAGTTAATTTCCAATTCTATCAATAGCAATTTGTTCTTCATATAAAACAACAGCATGAACACTGAAATTTTGATTTGCATTTGCTGATAATCTATATCTGAAAGTTAATTGTTTTGGACCTCGTGTAACTTTCTCTGTTTGAAAAGACAGCTCGAAAAATATGAGTGAAAATAAAGTATCGTAATTGCTTAGATTGAGCTGAGTACCAGAATTATAATCATTTTTCTTCATTGCATAAGACATCAAATAATTGAATATTCGTACTTTGGAGTCACTATCATACTATAATTCAGGATAAAAAAAACCATTTCCATAATCAAGCCTACAATTATTAAAGAGAACCTCTACCATCTAATGAAAAAGTATCCATTTTATAAGGTGTTGTTTCTTCATGCCTTGATCCATTATTTTCAAGGTAAGATATACAAAGACGCATTTCACAGTATCACTACTTGCTGATATTTGAAAATAACCACAGGTTCGTGTTGGCTGACTGACTTCATATATTCCACTTTGATTCTTCCATGAATGAGGTAATAAAATTGGAATACACAATGTCTTTTGGAGTTAATTTTGGCAACCATAATTCTAAAACAATTCTTCTGGCATCAGTTCCATTAGCCATGTGAATTAATTCGTTGTCTTCATTTAATTTGATACTAAATTGTATTTGCATTGGAACTAACATTTTACTTTCTAATTCTTCACAAAAGCTATAACGTTTAAGAGGAATAATCACATTAATATGTTAAGCTCCTCCTGTACCATCATTATTAACAGCTTGAGAAAGCAATCTTCGTGAATCAAAACCAAGATTGTTATCAGCAGTAGTATTATTCGTATCAAGGTACCATAAGCTATTTTTACCTACTGATCTTGAATAATCAAAGGAATACTCAAGCAGATTTTTTACAATTGTTACATTATGAAGATTATCAGTAACATAAACAATTTTTCCAGCTGATTTAATCATAAGATGTTTGATTAGACTATGTGAACCATTTATCATTGTTATCCTATCTGCAGCTGCATAACCAGCTCCATTGGCAATTCTTTGAAGTTGAAAATATATTTTCCGCTGGTATTCCAAGTAATTAGTTGCGGTGTTTTCATTTCACACCTGCCGCACCCACTATTGTGCATTCTGTTTTTCATGTTTGTCAGGGATTGGCCAGTTATTAGTATTTATACCCTCCGCTGTTTCTTGAGTACCATTCACGCTTGCGGTTCCATACAGTTTATTCATCTTTCTGCTTTAAGCCCATCTATTCGTGTGATACCCAACGACCAGATACAGAGCGAAGGTTCGTCCGTTTCGGCTGAAGTATTCCAAACGTCTTCGGGTGACAGTGGAGGCAACTCAGCAGCCGTTGATCAAGTCTTTTCCATGTTCAAAGATTTTCTTGAGAAAAAAAAAATTAGAAGACAAAGGAAAGCAAATCGAGCATAGAAGTAAGTTAGATAAAGAAGTTGTGCAGCTAAAGTTCAAAGGAAACCAGAAACAATTTGAGCTTAATGCCGAGCTGGATACCATTTTGGAAAGTATTGAAACCGAGAGTGAAAGCATCGAGCCAAAGTTGTCGCAAGTCAAGAAGCTTTCCCAAGAAGGCAGGCAACGTATTCGAAAGCGGCAGAAGCTGATAAAAATCGCTGATAAAAGCATGGACGGCTGGCAGGTCGTAGCCGAGTACGAGTCAGACGAACTTGCATCCGGCTCCGAAGATGAAAAACGTCTTAAGAAGGCAAGGGAAGCTGCGAGTCGCAAGAGACGCCAAAAAGAACAACTCTCCAGTGATCGTGGAAAGAAACCAAGAATTGCTTTGGGCACTGATAATCAACTTTTTCGTGGTATAAGATAAAGAGTCTCCTCTATACTTTGTATGTTCATGGGTGTTTTGGATACGCTTGCGCATCCTACCATATTTCTCGTGGTATTTGTTTGTATTACGGGAATTTAAGGGTAAAATGTTTTACGTTCTGCTTTAAGCCTTCCCCCCTCCCCCCCCCCCCCCCCCCACCTCCCGTTTACTACAGGTTTCGTCATTGCCTTTATCTTTCAGGCCGTAGAGACGCTTTTGGCGACATCTTCCGCTGTTTCATATGCGGCAAATTTGGACACTGGGCTAAGGACTGCCAATCCTTGTTCTGGCCGGGAAGTTACCAGCCCCTTAGCTACAATTCTTTCCCTGGAATCTCCTACAACAAGCCAACCTCAGGCCAATCAGCTCAACAAAAGCAATGATGATGCCTTGGCGCAGGTACATCAGTTTACACAGGATTACGAACTTGAAAGCTGACATTCATTACGTGTTAAGGGTAATCTGAAGAATAATTTAGTTTTCTGCAGATCTATAGGTGCTCCGGATTTCATTTTGTCTATTATTGAAAATGGCTACAGACTGCCATTCATTAGTTTTCCGTTGGCCGTAAAACTGAAAAATAATAAGTCGGCTTGTATTTATGCTGTTTTTGTGGATCAAGCTGTTCTTGAGCTCCTTAATTCAGACCGGGTGCGTTTGGTTAATGAGCAGCCTTTTGTTGCAAATCCTTTGTCAGTTTCTGAACAACCATGCGGTAAGAAGAGCTTATTCTCGATTTGCGTCATGTCAGCAAGTCATTAATTAAGCAAAGTGTTAAGTAAGAGGACTGGAAAATTGCTATGTCTTATTTTGTGAAGGATGGGTTCATGTTTTCCTTCGATTTAAAAAGTGGTTACCATCATGTAGACATTGCACAAGAGCACCAAACTTTTCTGGGGTTTTCATGGCGTGCGCCCGATTCCATTAAGGAAATATTTTATGTTTTTTCTGTGCTCCCGTTCGGTCTGTCCTCTGCCCCTTGGGTTTTTACTAAGGTTTTGAAGTTATTGGAGAGTACAGGGTCTTTGTAAAGCCATCTTCTTGGATGATGGTTGGGCGATTGTTCAGGATAGAGAAAGTTGTCTCATTAAGGCCCGGGCTGTAAGGGCGGATTTGTGCAACGCAGGTTTTGTTGTCAATGAAGATAAATCGGTATGGGAACCCACCCAAGTATTGGACTGGCTGGGTATTACCTGGAATGCTGCATTAGGTACTTTTAAATTGTGGAAAGGAGAATTGTTAAGATCATTAACTCAATTGATCATATTATTGAAGCCGATTTCAAAGTTACCGCGAGAGAGTTGTCTTCCTTCACAGGTCAAGTTATCTCTACCTGTCCTGTAGTTGGTAACATTGGCAGGATAATGACCAGACATTGTGTCTTGTCCACCGCGTGCAGGGATAATTGGGATTCTATATCCCTTCTTGACGATTACTGCAAGGAAGAACTGTATTTCTGGAAGGAAAGTATGGTTAATATCAACACTAGGTATTGCTTTGTGAGTAAGGTACCAAGTTATTTTGTGTATTCTGACGCCAGTTCCACCGGAGGTGGAGCAATTACTGATTTTAACAATGATTTTGTGTGCCACAAAACGTGGTCGGAGAACGAGAGAGGTCAAAGTTCAATGTGGAGAGAACTGTCTGTTATTGAGTTTCTTTGCAATCATTTGCCTCAGTGTTGGATCACATGTTAAGTGGTTTACGGATAGCCAAGTAGCTGCTCAGATTGTTGAAGTGGGCAGCATGAAATTAGGTTTGCACAAATGGCCAGAGGGATTTTTGATATTTGTATCCGATCGGGAATTCATTTAGATGTACAGTGGATCCCTCGCACTTCGAATCAACAAGCTGTTTATATAAGTCGTTTAATTGATACTGATGATTGGCAAATTACTGAAGAATTTTTTCTTTTTCTCGATGGCTTGTGGGGTCCGCATAGTGTAGATTGCTTTGCAAATTATTATAACCGCAAGATCCCCAGGTATTTCTCGAGGTTTTGGAATCCCAATTCCTCGGGTGTTGATTTTTCTTTCAATCTCTTGGAGGGGAAAATTGCTTAGTAGTCCATCCAGTTGGTATCATCCCACGCGTATTACATTATCTTAAATCTCAGAAGGCCGTTAGACTAAAATTTACTGATTAATTTATTGGACGGTGTGTCTACTAGCCTATGTTTTTTCAGTTGTTGGCGCTGGCCAAGGCAGTATGCCGTTTATTTGTAAGGCACTGGCCTAATGTTTGGTCTGTCATTTCATATGGTGCTGTCCTAATAGGAGTATAGTTGATTTATGTGGCACTGGCCTAATCAATGGTTGTTGATCTACGCGGCACTGGCCCATACGATCATTTAACGTCTTACGTGGCACTGGCCTCATCAATGGTTGTTGATCTACGCGGCATTGGCCCATACGATCATTTAACGTCTTACGTGGCACTGGCCTCATCAATGACTGATTTTTGTACGGTTATTAAAGGATGTTCTGTCTTTCTTTTGTTCTTCTAGTATGTATGTTTTGTTCTTGTCTTTACAGATTATGCTATCAAGTAATTCTTGGAAAGGCTTTCAACAGTTTTCTTCAATCAACGTTTATGAAGTGCTAAATGTTATGTTGAAGTCCAGGTCGGACTCGACCACTAAAGCTTACGTTCGTGTTATCAGAAAGTCTGTTCAACATGCAGTTACCTTTTCCTCTTAGTGTTGTTTCTCTATATTTGTTTGAAGTTCAGCAGTCTTCCGCTTCTAGCTCCTCAGTAATTTTAGCCCATGCGGCCCTTAAATGGTTACATTCTTTTGTCCCTAGTTTGGATCGTAATCCTTTAGATAGCGAATTTTGCAGAAATGTCGTCGAATCCGCTAAACGCCAGAAGTCATAGCCAGTTATGAAAAAGAAGCCTATTTCCACAGAAATTATAAGGCGTATTTTAGATATTCATAACAGGAAAGATGCTAATTTAAAGAATCTCCGTATTGCTGCGTTGTGCTCTTTAGCCTTCGCAGGGTTTTTTCGTTATGACGAATTATGCAATATCGTTCCGGAGCATATCGAATTTCACAGCGATTATATAAGAATTTTTGTGCCTCGTAGTAAAACAGATGTTTATAGGGAAGGGAATTTCGTCTATATTAGTGCATCTGGATCTAAGTACTGTCCTGTTGGTGTTTTACAGCGTTATTTAGATTTATCTGGTATTGACTTAAACAGTCCTCTCCCTTTATTTAGACCAATTGTTTTTCACCGTAGTACTTCTAGCTATACCCTGAGGAGCGGAAAGATTTCTTATACTACCTGTAGAGATATCTTAAGGGATACCTTAAGTCAGCTGGGCTATACAACCCTAATGTTTATGGTCTTCATAGTTAAAGATCCGGTGGCATTACAGCTGCCGTACGCTATAGTAGGAATTCGATTCCAGAAAGACTACTTAAAATTCCTGGTAGGTGGAAATCTGATTCTGCCAAGGATATGTATGTTGAAGAAAGCCTTGAAAACAGGTTGCATGTAACTAAGTATTTAGGTTTGTAACGTATTATGGAGCGTAGATTAGTTTCTGCATACAGTAGTATCTAAAGAGTTGTAGAAAAAAAAAAAAAAAAAAGTGCAGTAACAATTTCTTTTTGTAATTTCTATCTTATAATAAACTGTTTTGGATACGCTTGCGCATCCTACCATATTTCTCGTGGTATTTGTTTGTATTACGGGAATTTAAGGGTAAAATGTTTTACGTTCGTTTGAGCGAAGCGAATTAGAACGTAAACGAGCTTTAAAATAACCATTATACCAATCGAAAAAGAACTACGATCATTTATTGTAAATTTGTAACCATTTTTTTCTTGATGTTGATTATTACCAGGAGTTCTTATAACATCATCTAATTGAAAACGAACATACTCCTTTCGTTGCAAAAATTCACTTGTTCTAAAAGCCATTTATATTATTACATTACATAATTATATCAAAAAAAATTAACGCCTTATTTTAACACCACTTCCAGAAATAAGACAATATGAAATCATATTACTCTTCTTGTTGTCTCATAGGTTTAATTAGCATTATTTTTGTCGTTTTCTTTGTCCTTGTCTCATTCTAGAAAGCTGTTTCATGATTAAATCACCAGATTTTTCAACAACCTTTTTTACCTATTTTATCATTAGCGTGTGATACATTTGACTCTAATGCTTTTTTGCCATTAGCTTAGCTACTTTTTTGAAAACTGAAGATGCAATAGCTTTCATAGGTTTAAAAGTGTTATCAATAATTATACCAGATCATTTGTGATTATATAGAACTTTACCAAGTCGTGGATGGTAAAATCTTTTAAATTCGTATGGTTTCATTATATCGGTGTGCTATATTATTCCACTCTTTTTAAAATTAACGAATAACTAACATCGTCTCCATTGAGATCAAGTATTCTTCTTTTTCCAACTGTTATCCACATTCTAATTGATGATATAGTAGTTTTGTTGATGGCGGAGATCCGCTGCGCAGAGCACCATTGTTACAAAAATATGTTAACCCATCGATGCGAGAAAATTTGGTTTTGCAGCCATGACGTCATGAACGTCCGTAAATACATCCGTCTGTCCGTCCGTCCGTCCACCCCTCCATGTATGCCAATGTGACCAGTATCATGCTAGTTTACAGCACATATCTTTGTTATTGGACATCCATCTTTTGATTAATCGTCACCTGTCAGAAGTCAGAACAAGGTAACCGCTGACCAGTATCACATGACCATATCGTGGACTCAAGCTAAAGCTCACTGAGGTCAACTGTTTTTTTTTTTTTAAGTTGACCGCTGACCAGGTACTGGTTTTCGATGGGACTGCAGGCTCAACCTAGGTGAACTCACCTGAACATAAGTGAGGCTTCATTTTTCGCGCGCTTTCTGTGGCTCGACGTGGCTACACGACCATACTATAGATCAACGAAAGTTCTTGCACAGTCAAACGCTTTTCGTGTTCAGGTGAAAAATGGTTGGGAAGAGGTTTTCTTTCTGCACTTTTTGCTGGTTTCCATCCAGTTTGACATATCTCTGGTCCACACTACTGGCTACACAGTTATTCAAGTCAAGCATCGGCGGGATGTTAACTTAAAGCTGAGTGTTTATTTTTAATTTGCTTAGAACAGCTTTTTTCTTTAGAAGCTCTGATAAGGTTACATGATACCTGGAGGACCTATGTCTAGAACAGAAAAAAGGACTGAGCGAAAGACAACGACAACGACAAAGCAGAATACCAGAAATAGGTCATACTTAGCACACAAATTCTTTCCTTGGGCACTAAACCGTTTGTTAATTTTACGGATGCGTTATTTAAAGTGGACGCGTATTTTTAAAAGGTGGTGTAATCGGTTCTTCCTTTTTTCAGGAATGAAAATCGAATGTTTATTGTCAACTGGAATTAAAGAACAATTATCTCTACTCTTTTGGACATAAAGAAAAAGTTGATTTGTTTGTTTGTTTGTTTGTTTGTTTTGCTCTAAAATGATAACAAGTGCTTTTTTAATCCATTTGCCAAACTGGTTTTCGTTGTGCCTTGACAGTGACAAAACAATTGTGCCCTTATGCTATGAATACGTATTCGCAATGAGTTCTCGTAAAATTAGGGAGAAATCTCAGTAGCTTGTGTTTTCAGAAGTTTGTTTAAGGCCAAATTATTTTTGGCTTTAAAAACAAATGTTATTTAAGTGTTGGCGCAGATCGTGTTTGAAGTTTGTCCTTTCTTGGTTGCATTGCCGTAGTTTGCCAATTCTTACACCAACCCAACCTGGCGTGTTTCAATGAAAGAGATCAAAATATGAATGATCTTGTTTTCAGAGATAAAATGGAATAAAGTACATTAGTAATACTCTTCTTTGACCTTGAACTGACAAAGATTTTTTTATGGCTTCTAATTTTAGCATGATTCCTATTCGCTGGCTATTGACAGTTGACTCTGAAATGGTTTTTTTCCTTTTCAATTCGCTCGCTGAGGTTGTGTTTAATGCTTGTTTTCTTTTAAAACTCATTCGGTTCAAGAAAAAATTATTGCCAAACTGGTGAATTGCAAAGAGAATTTTACTGGAAAAAACGATGTCGCACTCATCGCTTCGTGATTCATGCGATATTGGTTTTTAGCGCAAAATTTACCGTGGAGGTCATTAGTTAGGCAATAATTTTTTCTATAGGGGAAAAAAAAGAAAATGATTTAATTATTAAAGCAGCAACCGGAAACATTTTTACAAACCGTACAGGCAGTAAGAATAAATGACCAGGATATATATTGGGATTAAATGTTATTCTTCGTGGTTCTAATGTAAAAGGATTACTAGGTTGTAAAAAACTAGTACTAAGACTGTAAATAATATCAGTATCTTGTCTGTCAACTAAACTATCGTTAATGAAATCGGTATGAATATTTAATACATCGGTATCTCGACTAAAATTTGGTAGTTTACTTCCAATATGTGTTCCACTTGTTAATAGCGGAGAATACAAATGTAGCGCAAAGAACTGCAATTTTGACGAATCTCATCATAGATGGAGTTGATTTCACGCTTCAAGGCTGAACTCTGCTTGAACTTCTCTTTTAGCTCTTCCCTAATAACGTCCCTAGAGAAGTTTTCAGACGATGACTTCCATTTTGATCGCTTATCTTTATCAACTTTAGCGAATGTTGGTGTTAGATCAAAATTCTGACAAAGTTTCAAGAATTCGATCGATCCATCACAATTTATCTGTTTTCTACTGCAATGTTCAAGTCTCCTGAACAAATGTCTCCTCCTCCTGAACAAATGTCTCCTCAACAGTGCGCAGAATTTTACCATCGGCGATTGCTGACTCCGTTCGACCTACCGGATCAACACTGGCTCACTTATAGGGGTTGCCCAATACCCACAAGAGGCAATTAGCAATGCGTCCTATATTATCTGCTACGGGCCCTTACAACTACGCCCTTGCTAAATGGCTTGGTGCTATGCTTAAGCCCTTGTCGGTAAACGAACATACCATCACTGATATCCTTGTCTTCAAAAATGAAAATATGACGTCTCATCGCTCTTCACAAATGTACCCTTAGACGAAACGATTGACATCCTGGCACGGAAAGCTTTCGAGAACAACTGGTTCAATGACACGTATGATCTAAACTTGACCAGAACTGATCTCGTTTATCTTCTGCACGTTGCTACAAAGGGGCAGCTGTTTCAGTTCGACGGGGCCCTATACGAACTGACCGATGGAGTAGCTATGGGGTCTCCCCTTGGACCCCTTTTGGCTAATTTATTTATGTGCTCTATTGAAGGGTCCCTAAAAAGTCAAGGAAAACTCCCAGAATTTTACCGCCGCTACGTAGACGACACTCTAGTCAGGATGCCGGATCTGGCAGCGGCTACACAATTTTTGGATACTCTGAACTACGCCCATAGCGCCGTGAACTTCACTATGGAGGTAGAGAAAAATGGGATGCTCCCTTTCCTTGGGATGCAGCTTCTAAATCGCGCACCATGTGTTGAAACAAAGGTTTACGTTAAGCCGACAAACACAGGGCTACTCCTGCACTATCATAGCCATGTGGACAGCCGCTACAAACATGGCTTGCTCGTCACTATGCTTGATTGTGCGCACCGGAAATCATCATCTTGGGCGCATTTTTCAGAAGAGTGTGAACGTCTGACAGAAGTTTTCCGTAAGCTGAGGTATCCGAATCACCTTATTGATTCCGTCATCAACAGGTTTATCACCTCGAGAGTCGCAGTGGACCAGCCTAAACAGCATACCGATGACGCCATCCGGATAGTTATCCCCTATAAAGATCAGGATGCTGCAGTGTCTGTCAAACGACAACTTAGAGATCTTAGCAGCAAGGTGCAAAAGACCATTCAACCCGTGTTTACCAGCCGCAAGCTTAAACAAGATCTAAGCTTGCGTGAGCCCAAGCCTAACATCGTAACCCAGCAATGCGTTATTTATTTATTTAAGTGTGACCAGTGCGATGCAGGTTGTGTCGGGTACACAAAGGGCCACCTTCACACGCGCGTCGAGGGACACCGTCAAAAGGCGTCATCTATTTACAGGCATTATTGCAAAGAACATAACACTGCTGTTCCGAACAATTTCTTAGCACGCTTCAATGTAATCAAGAAATGCACGAACAAATTTGACTGCCTTGTTCATGAAATGCTGTGTATTCAATATCTTAAACCAGCATTGAATGTACAGTCGGATTCTCTTCGTGCTAAAGTATTCATGTAATTAGCTTGGCACTCTTTTATGCAAATTCTTTTCAACTTAGCCTTTTCACAAACCCCATTTTATCTTTGTAACCTTGATAATGGCGCAAGATGCACCGAAACGTCGGTTTCTTTCACTTATATTTCTTGTTTCATTATGCATATCAATGCTTGTATTACCAGCTCTTTGTTTTTTTTCGAATTCCAGAACCTTTCATTGTTTTGACTTTATTTTCATAATGATTTATATATGCATTCAATGTCACTCTTGCATCGTCTATTCCCCATTTGTCTCGTAACTCCTGTAATTTTACCACATTTGAATTGTTTTGTGACATGTGATTTATAACCTTTCAATTGATTTCTCCTTGTTTTAGCACACTAATAATAATATATCTTGTTTTTTTGTTGAGTCATTTCATGTTGATTTAGTACCTTTTCAACAGTATCATAATTTTGAATACGAAGATCATTTAATATCTCATTGTCCATATCTTCATCGTCTTATCCATAATCATTTTCAGCTTCTTCTTCATATTTAGAAGGAATATCTTGTGTTTCTGGAAAATATTGAGGATCAACACAAATTTGTTTTTGACCTTCCAATATATCTTTTAATGATTCTTCATAAGTTGGTGGCTTTGGTACAAGTTGTTTTTCTTGCCGTGGTAATACTGTTTCATCAAATAAATTATCAAGATTCATGTCTTCACCTTCATTCTCAACGTTAATTCCATAATTAGGAACTTCACCTTTTTACAATGGTCGTCTATTTGTTGGAGGTAGTTTTAATTTACTTGTGATAACATTATCAAGTTTTGTTGTTATTGGTTTAAACACCTTTGAAAACGATGCTTGACTTGTTTTTTGACTCAAATCATGCTGTATAATAGCATTTCGTACAGTATTAATTTTATCTCCTAATTCAGATTTACTTTTTGCAAGTTCTT
>NC_090878.1:34993877-35008877 GCF_036669935.1 Montipora foliosa
AAATATGGGTAAGGGTAGCGGCCTTTAAATACTATATACATAATGTAAAAAGGGAAAGAGCTTTTGACTTAAGCCCCGTAACAGGATTTTCCGTTGGTAAAATTAAAAATACAGATTTTTCTGGTAATTTATTTGTAAGTGTTGTAGAAATTCACAAAGGGAATAAAAGCACTTCGTCGTGTTTGAAAAGTTCCTCGAAAGGAGGCCTAAGTTCAAGCAGAGTGAAAAACAAAGAAGGTACCCCATTTATTGTATCAGGATCCTACAAAAAAGAGATGGGAATTTTAGCCGTGGAAGATTAATGCTGAAGGCCGACGTTGAACAAAGTGAGGTATCTGGTTTCACATTGTAAGTACTGCAATATTTCAGTACGATTGAACACTCCCAGCTTTTTCAAAGCACAATGCCAAGATTAGGCAAAAGGATGGTGATCAGTATACGGTGCACACTCGCCTGTCATCTCGAAAAGGAGCAGAGTCTTTCATCCAGCACACCTACGCAGACTGTGACCCAAGAAGACCCCGGACCCAAGAAGAAAATATCTGCCACCTAAAAAAGTTCATTGATAACAAATTAATGTGAAGTCTGGTGAATCCAGCTGAAAACTCCAGAAACACTGAAGGGCGGGGTTACTCGGGCCAAGGAAAGCCTTGAACATGACATGGGAAAAGGAACCACATGCACGCTCAGAAGTTGAAGCTCTTGCAGTTTCCACAAAGATGGCGTGTAAACGAGTTTGTACAGATGACTCCACCGCTTTTCCAAAAATTTCTAAATTATTTCGTAAGATCTCAGTTCTGTTTACTTGGACACCTATAGTTTTAAAAATATAATAAAAAGGTTGACACTGGCTAAAATATTGTGTTGGACGTTTCGGCAACTGCTGTTGCCTTCCTCAGCAGGGATGAAAAATGCAAAAATCTAACGGCGTCCCGATGGTACACGATGCTTATAAATATATAATCGCACTTCAAAAGAATATTTAAAAAAATGAAATAGACAATAAAAACGAAGGTCTCCAGAGCACTCTAAAATATTTTTACAAATTCTTTATGTTATTGTAAACGTTTGGAAGTGCTATATGTTCGTTTATAGCGTTCGTATCTCGTAAGGAATGCCAAGCCTCCAGAATAAGTCTTTGTCGCCATGCCGATGATCTGTCAACAATTTCGACTTAGACTTGAAGGCGAATTTTCAAAATATTTTGGGGCAACATGCCCCGGACTCCTCTACCCAGCAAGAGGCAGCTGCCTACTACTCAAAACCATTTTGATTTAGCTGACTCCAAGACCGTTAAACATTCCCGAAGGAGTGTCGCAGGAGACTATATTCAGACAACTGAGAACTGTAACTGCCTTTGAAATTACACCCACAAATGGTTAGATTCTCAAGTTTTCTTCCATAAAGAGTATAAGCCATAGGCGCCATGTAAAGACTATCTTGCATGTTCACAAGTTCTTTTTGAGACGTTGAAGAACCCACACACTATTTGAGAAGCATACTGGATAAATTTCGCGAAGGTGTGGCTGTTCTTTGGGAGAGTATGGGCGGATGGGTATAGCAGGTCTACTTCAGCCGAATAGCTGCCAAAAATAGACAACAAACAGAGC
The DNA here is from genome assembly GCF_036669935.1 of Montipora foliosa. NCBI lineage: Eukaryota > Metazoa > Cnidaria > Anthozoa > Scleractinia > Acroporidae > Montipora > Montipora foliosa. The sequence continues at coordinate 34,995,488 of NC_090878.1, forward strand.
AAGAAACAAACGCAACATTCATTGCACGTACGAGAAATACTTTTGATCAACCTAGTGTGCTTCAAAAACGAATATGGAGTAAAAGCGCGATCTCCTTGCATGCTCATGGCTGTATTACAAAGAGGCTTGTAAGAACTCAACTGAAACGAAAGTCCTAACACTAATAGTCGCTATATGCTATGACATTGAAGTGATTGATGAGAGGTTTATAAACATATGACAGGTCGCAATTTCGCCACATTCGTTGATAAGCACTTAAATCGATTGTTTCGGTTGGATGGAAAAAGGTGTTCGTCGTCTATGTATTACTATGGGGACCGTTGTCCAAATGCCGCATTAGCGAAAGAGGCAATTGCAGCGCATAAATAGCACCTTCATAAAACTTCCAACCCAATGCACAGACTTACACGTTTTAAAAAAAACGTATTTACTATTGCCAATAGGCACCATGGAAAACAACCAAGGGATCGCAAAACGAGATGTGAAACGTTTGAAGAGTTCTAAGCTCGCGTAGTGAATACCCTTTTTACCCTACCGGTGCACTAAGTAACCGTAAATAGGTCGGTCATACACTACACAAAAAAGAATGGACCGTATCATCAAAAAGGAGGATGGCGGTATCAAGTATTAGCAAATACTTATTTTAAAGCGTACAACTATAAATGGTTTTGTCTTGTTGTTGTGTGAGTATACTCTCAGTGCATTGGGGAGAAATGTAGAAAAATCTTCTGGGTTTCATCATTTCCCGCTTCAAGTAAGGTTTGAATTATATTTAAACGATGTATCTTTGTACTTTTTTTCTCTCAACAATCAATTACGTTTTGTTCCTTTGAGTTGCAATTTTGATTAAGAGCATAGCACTTGAAAAGGAAAGTTTACATTTTTCGGTACTTTCCCTTAGGCAAAGGGCTGAAACCCACTGACTTGAAAAAAAATATTTGCGTAAACAATGAACATCACCATTGTGATGTGCACCGTTTGTTGCAAAAGTAAACACGGGCGCGGCCCTTTTAAGTTAGTGTTCTTTCCTTATCTTTTTACTATAAAATATGCACCGAACACAACTTAATAATAACGATATTTCAAGCAGTTAGCTTTCCTTTTGTTCAACGTTTAGTGGTATACCATGGTGACCCGCTGTCTGTAAATAAGGTAGAGTCTATTGACAACATTTTGCAGTGAATGGATCACCATGGTGAACAGTTGCAAATAAGAGTGAGAAAGGTGCGGTTGTGATTTGTATTATTTATGGTTTCAGATTGTAAGTACTGCAATAGTTCAGTACGATTGAACACTCCCAGCTTTTTCAAAGCACAACGCCAAAATTAAGCAAAAGAATGGTGATCAGTATACGGTGCACACTCGCCTGTCATCTCAAACAGGAGCAGAGACTTTCATCCAGCACACCTATGCGCACCGAAAGGAAAGGTTCTCTTTAACAGTATACAAGATAGGCGTATCACCTTTGAAAGAAAAATCACATCCTTAATTGGTCTTGGATGCTCGCAGATCAACCTCGTGGCCTTCAAATAGAAATATTAAATAATATCATGGGCTGATACTCACGGTTCTTCTCAAATAATTCATAAATAAACCTTCCACCTCTCCTTCCAGTGGGAAGGTTGTACAGACGGGATTGCAAAATGTGTTTTAAAGTGTTTGTAAGATGATTTACAACAAAAACGTTTAGCCACAATTAGGTGGGCCTTTCTAATACAAGTTGCGATATTTGCCTGCTTACTTGTCAAGTAGATTTTGACTATAAGTCATAAAATACACGAATTGCGCTTGACGAGAATTCAGTCTTCCAACTGGTACAGTTGATTCTCATATTTCACCTACTGGGCTGCAACTACCGCAGTCGTATCTCAAACATAAGCTATTGATCATCTTTGGAAGTATCTAATGAGATATGCAAGTGAAGTTGAATTTGAACCTTTTCAAACACTCCATTAAATCGAGCTTCTCATCTTTGAATTTTTGAGAGGTATATTTCAATGAATCTTTGGGTAGATTACCGACAAGTTTTTCCAAACCAGAACTCATGAATTGGAAACTGTCAATGAAAGTCAGATTATTACCAAGCATGAAAGCCATATATTTTTCCATATTGCTGGGTATTGCATTGATGTTCATTTGACATTTTTCACCTTTTTTATTTGTATATGTATGATTCTTGACTATTTCACCAATCTCTTGCATTGTAAAATGGCTGTCATACCCGCGGAGATTATAGAATATAACAGCAATTTTATCAGTTATTCGAAAGTTAAGATTACAGTCTTGATGAGCGGATCCTCTGTATTTTCCTGTAATATGACAGTGGTCTCTGACTATTACATCAGTTTTATTGTACTCTTTTTCAGATATATGACATTCCTTTGCTTTTTGAAATTTGTCCTCATCATCTTTTGTCATTTTCAATGGTTTGTTGAATTCTTTTGTGATATTTTTTTGAAATATATGACTTCATTTAACATAGCTTCCGTGAATTTATACACAGCTTTTTTTCCTCTGAAAATTTGTACTGTTTTTGTGTATTTATCGTCATAACAACAAACAACCTTGTATCCATAACCACAGTCTGTATGCTTCTGATAAGCTTGATTTGTCATTGTTTGGTTGACATCCATGAATTTTTTCAGTTATAGCTTTAAAGTCTGCATAAATTACAAATGGAACAGCCAACTGTTTATGGAAATTATTGACTTTTAATATGTTGTTGTCTTTTGTTGGCATTTTAATCGCTTGTGTGCCATTCACTTGGATGCAGTTTTCTTTGTGATTGATCAATACTTTTTCAGATCTGAAACACTGAAGACAATGCATGAAGAAATGTTTACTCTCTTTGTGTTTTGTTTGGTTATACATGAACTTGTTGAAATCTTTGATAAGAACATAGTGCTTGTTTTCATTTTCTGTGATCAATAATAGATTCATGTGGTCTTCATGCTTTCCTTTTGAAACATAAATCGGGTATGGTTGTTTGTTTTCATAACCAAAAACGTTGATGTTGATTTCATTCTGCTTTTCTATTTTGTTGTACTGTTTCACAGTCACTGGGAATTCAATTCCTGAATAATCCAAATTTTCAATGTATTGTTTGTCAACTTTTTTGATTCTCTGTGGGTTTTTGGCTTGAGGGTTTAAATGTCGGATAGGACACCATCTGAAGCATTCATTATCCTCATTTTTTTATGTTGATCAATCCCTTTGCACTGTTTTTTAGTTCTTGTGGAAGTTTGATATATGATGAGCCGTTCGTCGGCTTGTATTTAACAATGTTAAGATAATGATTGTCAACGGATTCAATGGTCCATCCGGATCCTTCAGAAATCCACATTGCTATCTGGTTCAAAATATTTTGTTTTGATAATTGTAATGATTTGGCAATTTCTGTGTTATTTATGATTGTTTGAACTTGACTGTTGAAATAGGCGGACTTATAAACTGTTTCTCCATGTGACATTTTTGCAAATGTTACCTTGAGAGTTTCAACAAATTTTAATCCTTTCATAGATTTTAGTGCATTCATGATAGGATATTCAATAGCCTTTCTTGTGTTTTGTAGTTGTACCAGTTGGTCTTTTTTGTTTTTGATATTTATTTTGTATGACTCAGTGAAGCCATTCAGAGCTTTATCTGTTTGCTCTATTTTGGTCCTTGGCAGTGGTACTGGTTTTTTGGTTCTTGGTAATGGAACTGGTCTGTCTCTGAACTCTGGTGGGGGTAAAATTATATTGTCTTCATATAAAATTATAAAAAATTATAAATTATAAATTAATATTATAAATTATAAATTATAAATTATAAATAAAATTATAAAATTATATTGTCTGCATTGCTTCTTGTCAAGCTGCAGGACATCGGTGCCTCGCCTTTAGCTTTGCAGTGGTTTCGTAGTTATCTAACCGCTCGCTATCAGGTTGTCACGATTGGGACAGCATCATCAGAACGCCTACACGTGTCCAGTGGAGTGCCTCAGGGGAGTATTTTAGGGCCACTCCTCTTTAACATTTATATGAATGATTTGCCATCAGTTCCACAGCATTGTTCTGTCCAGTGTTACGTGGACGACACTAAGCTCTTGCTGTCTTTCCGGCTTCAAGATCAATCACGTATAGTCGCAGAAATAAATCAAGATCTTACAAGAGTACGTAACTGGTGTTTCGATAACCAGTTACTGCTAAACCCTGACAAGACGAAGCTCCTAGTTTGTGGCAGTAAGCATGGGACCGCCAAAACCCGCAACTTCAAGCTTTCGTTCCTTGGAAAACAGCTTGCTCCAGTGGAGGCTGCCAGAGACCTTGGTGTTATATTGGACACAAGTTTAACTTTTGACGATCATGTCACTGCAACTGTCGTTTCTTGTATGTCGCGACTAGGCCAGATAAATCGTGTTAAACATTGTTTTGACAAACGCACTTTAATTATTATTATCAATGCGTTAGTTTTTAGTAAACTTTTTTATTGCTCTTCAGTCTGGAGCAATACTTCACAATCTAACATTGCTAAACTCTAAGCTGTTCCGAATTTTGCCTGTAGAATTGTTAGTGGGTCAAAGAAATACGATCATGTTACTCCCATTCTCAAACAACTCAACTGGCTCCCCGTGAAACAACACATGTATTATCGCGATTCAATTATGGCATTTAAATGCATAAATGGCCTTGTTCCGGGGTATCTATCTAATCAGTTCATTAAACGTTCATCAATATCAACACGCAAAACTAGAAACTCACAGCTGTTAAATATACCGTTATTTAAAACCGCAACTGGCCAAAGATCATTTTACTATCGTATGGTATCTCTTTGGAACGCTCTACCTCAAGTAATTAAGTTAAGTCAATCGTTAGCTCAGTTTAAAACCTTGATAAGGAAAAGACTCTTAATGGATAGCTAGCTGAATTTATCCAATACCGCATTAGTATGGCATTTGTTTTTCTTAGCGCATTTTAAATTTTATTAATATAGAATTATTTTATTGTATTTCATTGTTGTATTTGTATTTCACTGAAAAGCCCCTTGGGGACGTGAAATAAACGTATGTATGTATGTATATAATTGTTCACCATTTCTTTGACGCTCTTTCGAGGTGTTGGGATAGGCCTCCTTGGTTTGTATGTCCTCTGTTTTGGAACTGGTTTGTAATCATCTACCACAATGATTTCAGGTTTCTTTTTCTCTTGCTTCAATAGCAATTTGATAAGCTGAGATTTGCTCAATTTCTTGAGATCGCTCTTATTCATATTCATATTAAGATAATATTGAGATAATATTTTTCATAATTTATATTACTATAGTTTTGTTTTTTAATAGTTGTTATAAAATGCGTTTAATGTTGGTCAATTCAAGTGATCCAATATCTGGATCCGTTGAACTATAATTTAGTTTAATTTGATTCCTTTTGTTTTTCTGAATTGCGTTGACGTTTTGTTGATTTCAGGTGGCACCATTTTCCAGCCAGAGTGTAATTTCGACCAGTATTGCATATGTCACAGTACCATTCTTTGTTTAACATGTATTTGTTTTTTCTTTCTTTGATTTCCTTGTCAGTATATATCTTATGTCTTCCCATTATTATATCTGTATGTTTTATTTTTAAGTGAGTTTCATAAGTGCGTTGAAATATAGTTAAGAATTTAAATGATCCGTTTACATGATCCTTTAAACTTTAAGATATTATATGTTCAGTTTTTTTTGTTGTTTTTCAAGCAAAATAATTTCCTGCAGGTGCTTCACGTATTCGAAATTCTACATACAACTCTCTTATGTCGTTGTACGCTTCTGTCAGTTCATCATCTGTCGAATCATTATTGTACAACGCGATTAACTTTTTTGTCAAATCAATCAAATAATCTTTATCGGATTTTGTGAAAAGATAATAAGTGATTTCTGTATCTTCTATGAAATCATGTATCTATTACGTAATTTTTCGTTTTTATACACACTACTGAGATTATCGTTCAATATTTCTTTTTGATGAGTTTAATCAAACTTTGTATTGTCACTCTCAATAATAAAAAATTGATTCACGTTTTTCCTCATTGTATTTTCTAAATGATTGGAGATATTTTCTGTTTTCTTCTTCTGAATTCGTGATTTTTTTTAATTGAGGCATTTGTTCGTTTATTTCGTCTATGATTTCGTCGATAGTTTCCATGTTTTTTTTTAATGTCTTTATTGTGCATTCATTGAAATTTCCATATCTATCAGTGATAATGTGATTCTATTTTATCATCTGTTTTATGGCTTCAATCTCTTCATATAAACATATTGCTAGATTGTATAATTCAAGATCACCTGTTTCGCAATCGATTATGTTTTCAAAGATAATTTTTTCTTCCATATACAATTACTATCTGTTTTGTTTTTAAATATTTAACTCAGTGCGTTTCAAACGATGTGAGAATTTGAACAAATAGCCAGAAATGATTCACATTTTTGGCTATCATAGATAGCTATGTCAGTACATATACTGTAGTAATTGCTACAATATATGTTAGATAAAAACGTTTAAATATGTTTCATATTTTTATTTGTGCGTTTAAACTTACCACAGAAGATGATAACTCCAAAAACTGGGTGAATTCTTGTCCTTGAAAGTTAAGTTGCCATTTTGTCCTTTATTTTTGATGCTTTTTTGCGATAAATCACACGTCTTTTCCAGTGATGATGTGTTAAAAAATCTTCATATCTATTATCACCGAAATGAATTTTATTACCTTTTTGCAGAGTAACCATATATTAAATGTTCTTACGGTTTGAGTAATCGAGATCTTTTGCTCCGTATATAATCCTAGCTGTTTGTCTCAATAAATCGAAATCTTTGCCAGTTGCAATCATATAATATATTACTTGATTGTTTGTAAGTCCTTAAACGATATTCAACTGTTGAAGTCATCACTATATCCCTTCCACTTCACCAAAGCTTGTTTCTTCTTGTAATCTCTCCGAATGACTTTATCAATACGGAAAACATCCTGTCTGGCTTTTAATAATTCAGGTTCACAAAAACTCCCTTGAATATCTTCACCTCTGAGATCTTTTAGTTTGTATGTGATTGGATTAGTGTATTGGATCTTATCTGAATAATTCTTCTGTCGAATTTGGTGTGTAACCCTTGTCGAACACTTTCCGTTTATACTTGGATATTCGGACCTTGTCAGCGACCTTAAATTTCGGTTTAGATGTTACTTGCCCCATATCACCATATAGATTAAAGTAAGCAGTTCCTTCATTGCTCTTTTTGCTTGCTTCTATAGGTGTCATCTTTATGCTTGAATGTTTTGTATTATTGTATTCTTTCACTAATTTTGGTAACATATGTAAATACTGTGTATTACCTTGAACAGTGAACCGTTTCCACATTTTGGACTTGACTGTTCTATTCCACCTTTCAACAACTGAGGACTTTTCCTCATTCTCGGTTGAATACATATGTATCCCATTTTTCTCTAATAGGTCTCTCAAATGTTTGTTATAGAACTCTTTACCTTTATCAACCCATAGATATTGTGGTCTTCTATCTTCCTTGAATATTGTTTTAAAGGCATTCATGACGGATTCGCCTTTCCTATCCTTCAATAAGATGATCCAACAATATTTAGACAAGACATCAATAACCATTAAAAGATATCGGTATCCTTTGCTCCGTTTACTGAATCGTTGAATCTCAGCAAGGTCTGCCAACCATATCTCATCAATATGATTTACAAACACATGCCGTCGAGTACAGTTGCGTTTTACGGGTGTATGTAATTCATCTGCTAATTTTTTTGGCCAGTTTTCTTCACTCGGCGGCTTTTTCGGTTTTTTGGAACACCAAGACCAAGCTTTCTCTTTGCTTTAATGGCATACATTGTTGGGGTAGCAAACTATGGTCTTTGTCCGAATGGTATTGCTTTTATACTATCTTCCATAATTATATCAGCTGCATGTTTTTTAGCTAGATTATCTCCAGCTTGACTATATGCTATATAATGTTGCTGACAAACAGCATCTAATTTATTTATTGGATCTCTATATTTTGGATCATTTGAAGCTAATCTGTCTTCTAATTTTATACTAGGTCCACATTAATTATATTTTTTACCCGTCGGAGTTCTAAAATGCAGTTCTCCAAGCTTTGCTAACTGTTTTTGAATATCAAGAGCACCACCATCGAGATCTTTTCTGTTTGTTGTGTATTCTTTATTTGGTCTGATTTTCGTTGACAATTGATTCAAAGCTTGTGATCCAACATTTTGAATTGCTGGATTAAGCTTATCCAAAGCATAATCAATGTTTTTTTTTTTCTGCAACTTTGGATCTCGTGGCATTTCTGATGTGTAATATCTACCCATTTCAACTGCTTTTTTACCAAGATAAGGTATTCCTTTTGTTAAAAATAGTTCTGCCGCTGTATTACCCATAGAACCTGATATGCACGCCCCTTCAGACGGGCCAATCAGTTTCCCCGGTTCCTAACAAATTTGGTCTTTGTAACACCGCATTCAGCACAAATGCATTTTAACATAGTTCGACCATTTATATTTCTTTCATATCTTTCACTACCAGGAACACATTTAGTGGTGACTTTCTTCTGTCTAACACAATATGATTTTACCATTATATTTATAAGTTAGATATTTCTAGAATAATGTTCGATAAATCTCTCATTTTTCATTGTGTCATATATGTCGAACACTTCCAATAGATTGTAATACGAATTTCCCTTTTTCGAATTTACCCTTACTAGTTGCAATTCGTGGAGCGCCTTTTCCAGTTATCTTTTTATAGCCTCAATAGCAAGTGGGAAACCAATGCTTGCCAATAAGGTCCCGAGAAATCCGCCTGATTGTGTTTTTGTTGGTTTTATATGGACACTTCCACCTGATTGAAGGGCATTCAATAGATCCTGTTTTTGTTTCATGGATAGAAGATGCTTATATTCTATCAGTTTATTGATTTTGTCTTGTGGTACAAGAAAACCACATGACTGTATCCCTTTTCCAGATATTGCTTTAACCAATTGGCTAGCTCCTTCACTGGCCAATCCTCCTAAAGCAGAAAGGCCAACAGTTTTGGCAATGGTTGGTACAAATGCCCGACCTAGCGTCAGAACAGAAGACAATAAACTGCCACTGACTTGCTTTCTGATGTTGGTTTTGGCTAATTTAATATCAATTCCTTTCATCAATCGTCTGTTCTTCTCTAACCTTTTTACAACAGTTGATGGGACATAGAAAGTGTCATTCCCATGAAGAGAATCTTTTGTGAGCCTTAAGACAATCGTTTCCCTTTTATGGTAAGTGCTACTCAGATTATTTTCCTGGTTTTCTGATAATTTTACATTTATTTCAAAGACTTGAGTCATTTGCTGTATATAATATATGTTATATAATTTTATGGTTATAAAACATATATAAAAAAATAAGAAATATTTTATTTTATTACTAATTTGGTTATTTACACTATAACTAATTCATTACCCACCTTGTCAATGACAACTGTTTTATCATATAAAACTATAGCATGTATGTTAAAAGGACTGTCTCCTGCACTATTTGCGTTCAGTTTATACCTGAAAATCAACTGTTTTGGGTCTCTTGTTACTCTCTCTGCTTGATATGACAGATCGAAAAAGATGATTGAATACAAACTTTTATAATTGGATAAATTCAGTTGAGTGCCAGTGTTGTAATCATTCCTTCTCATCCCATAGGACATTAAATCGTTGAAAATCCTTACTTTACTCTCGGTGTCATATTCAGTTTCGGGATAGAAGACACTATTTCCATATTCCAAACGACATGTTGTCAAATAACTACCATTTCCACGATCAGCATTGATATTATAAGTATCGAATTGGTATGGATTCGCCTCTGCATTATTTGATTTAGCCCGTTGTAGATATACAAAGCTACCTGTAACATTATCAATACTGGAGGAGATCTGCAAGAATCCACTGCTATGTGTTGGTACTGACACCTCATACATTTCTCTGCTACACGTCCATTTACCCGCAGTCAAAAAGGAACTGACAGACTTATCGTATAGACTGTCCTTTGGAGTTAATTTCGGGACCCATAATAGAAATCTGTCAATAACCACTCGTCCGTCATCGACTACACCTAGCTTTTGGGTTAATTCGTGGTCATTCTGTAGCTGTATATTAAATTGTAACTGCATAGGCACTAGCATGCTATCCTGCAGCTCTTCGAAGAAAGAGTACCTATTTAATGGTATCACTACATTGACATTATTAAGTCCTGTCGTTAAAAGTCGTCTGGCCTCGAAACCTTATTTTGATTAGCATTCGCTATCAAATGATTGGTATCTAAATACTAAAGACTATTTTTGGCTACTGAGCGACTAAAATCGTCACTATATTCGAGAAGGTTTTTGACAAAAATAACCTTGTGGAGATTATTAGTGTCGTACACAATTTTCCCGGCGCTTTTAATCATCGTGTGATAAATCAGACTATGGGCTCCGTTGATAACTGTTATACGATCACCACCGTAGCCTGTGCCATCAGCTAATTTTTGTACCTGGAATTGGACCTCGAAATAGGCGTTATACCAATCATAGATTGTAGACCTATCATTAATTGTGAACGTGTAGCCATTTTTTGCTTGATGTTGTCCATTTGCTGGGGTCCGGATTCATTTCTCTGAAGATATTCACTTGTTCTAAAAGACATTATACTATTATGTTAGATAATTTTGCAATTATACACCATAATTTAGCAATATATACGATACAATTATTTTCAATTATGTCATTTGTCAGACAACTCTACGCCTTCTTTTTATACCTGATTCTGATATCAATCTTTTGACGATCATATCAGTACTTTCCCCTTGTTGTTCAATTGCTTTTTGTCTTGTGTCTCCTTTTCTCATATTTGCAAGTCTTTTCATTATTAGGTCTCCTGACTTCTCGGATATCTTTTTACCTAGTCGCTCAGCTGCATGAGATACGCCTGATTCTAACGACTTTTTTGCTACAGGCTTAACGAATTTCTTAATAACAGATGACACAACACTCTTCGTTGGTTTGAATATATTATCAACGATAAGCCCTGATCCTTTGTGTTTATATACAAATTTACCACGTTTTGGATGATAAAACCTTTTGAATTCATACGGTTTCATTTATATTATTATGTTATATTAAATGCTTTTCAAAATCAATGAGAAAGCTGCATCGGCCCCATTTAAGTCAACTAATCTTCTTTTTCCATCACTTATTTATATTCTGATACTACTTATAGTAGTCTTATTCGCAGGATTAAATGTAATTCTTTTTGGTTCGAGGGTAAAGGATTAACTTAGTTGGAGTACACTGGTCGAGAAGGAATAAATGACGTCTGTCCCCTGACCGTCTACAAGGCTTTCGTTCATAAAATCACAGTGGACATTAAGAATATCAGTATCTTGTGATAAATTTGGCACTCGTGGACCGATGTTTATGTTACTGGTCAATAATTTTCTTATCAAACCCAATCAATTCATTAAAATTACTTGATCTTAAGTCAAGCTGATATTGATTGCCTAAATCAATCGTAACTCGAAATGTTGTATCATCGAATTCAAGAGTGATAAGATACTTGTCACCTGTCTTTGTTATATTTTTGATATATGCGTTAAACTTAGTACAATTCCAGACTCCAGCTGGAAAAGTAATATCGTGAAATGTTGAACCATTATCTGAGCTATATTTAATTAATTGATTACCATATGCCGAATTTACATTAAACCATGTGAAAGACATGTTCATAATTCGGTTAAGACCAATAACATACTGCAAATTACTATCCAAAATGATCGGTCTATTAATTTTTTTTACGAAATTCGCAGGCGTTTGATTACTTTGATTTTTTGAAATTATAAGAAGATAATATTATCTCTCGTTCCATTATATAATACTATTACATATTACTTACTATATAATTTAAATACTTACTATATAATTTACTGTATTGTGGTCTATTTATTGTCGACATTTTCAATTTTGTGTCCAATGTAGCTACTCCAGTATTACGCATCTGAATTGATGTGTTACCTGCTAAAATTTCACCAATAACCAATTCTAATTTTCTTAAAAGCTGTTTTTCGTTGTTGAAAAACACAACGTTACCACCTCTTCGAATCCCATAACCTTTCATTGTTTTGACTTTATTTTCATAATGTTTAATATATGAATTTAATGTAGATCCAGCGTTGTCAATTCTTTTGTTGTTCATTTGCATCTCAGCTTCTGATATGGCTCCACTTTTGTATTGTTTTGTAATATGTGATTTAAGGCCTTTTAATTGATTCCTTCTAAATTTTGCATCTTTTAAAATAATGTTGTTTAGATAGGCCTTGGTCTTTTTGGGTGTCATTTCTGGTTGATCTAATACCTTTTCAACAGAATCATAATCCGTAATACCAATATCCTTCAAAATCTCACTACTCATATCTTCATCATCTAATGCATAATCGATCTCATCGTCGTCAGCGTATTCCGGTGGCAACTCTTGTGGTTCTCGAGGAAAGTACTGAGGATCGATATAAAACTCTTTATTGATTATTCATATGTTGGTGGCATTGGTACTAGTTGCTTAGTAGTCTCAGGTTGAATTCTTTCGTCAAATAAATCACCAAGACTCATGTCTGGCACCTCATCCTCGATATCAATGCCGTAATTCGGAACTTCTCCTTTCTTCAGTGGTTGTTTTTTCCTTGCAGGTATCCTCAAATTACTGTCAATAACATCATCTAATTTACTAGTCACTGGTTTGAATACCTTCGCCAATGACTGCTGGCTTGTCTGTTCACCAATTTTATGTTTTGTAATTGCATTATGGACATAATTAATCTTATCCCCTAATTCAGATTTTTTCTTTGCCAGTTCTTTCCACTTCAATAAACTCATTATATTATTACATTACATAAAAATGAATATCATATAAAAATAACGTTTAACACTGTGTTTAACCCCGTGTTGTACACCGTGTTGCATTGAAATAATATACCCATATAATATAAATGATCATACCAAATTATGATATTGAAGATGATGTAGTCTCGAACTTTAGACAGTTGTATGATTTTATGCCTGAACGATGTTTCCGAATGCTGATTTGCGGCCCATCCGGGTCGGGAAAAACGAATACACTGATGCATATGACCATGGAACTGCTCTTCTTTGATAAGATCTTTCTTTATGCGAAAAACTTAGAGCAGTCCAAGTACCAGAATCATATGGAAGTATTCCAACCAATAAGTAATGAGATTGGTTATGATGTTATTGAAGCAAGCAATGATCAAATACTACCAGTTTCTGGATTAACAGACGATGGTCAGAAACTGGTAATATTCGACGATTTCGTATGTGATAAGAACCAAAAACCATTGGT
>NC_090878.1:35013877-35021377 GCF_036669935.1 Montipora foliosa
TTAAATGGCTTGTCAATTAATGGCATCTTCTCTAGGGGAACCTTCGGTAGGGAACCCTCGTTAACTGTCTTCTGACATACATCGCAGGACTTGCAATAACGAGTCACGTCCCCTTGAATGCCTGGCCAATAGAACGCGCTTTGAATCTTATCAGTCGTTTTCTTTATTCCCATGTGACCTCCGATGATCGATCCGTGCGCTAGTTCCATTATTCGACTTCTCAGCTGCACAGGAACCATAACCTGCTTCAAGGGTTTACCTCCGTTCACATAAGGGTGCCTGTAGACGCGGTACAGAACTCCACATTTCACTTCAAATGAAGTCTCAGCCTGGCCTCTCACAACTACGTCATCTTTCTCCCAAAATTTCTGTAGGCTCTCGTCATCACGCTGCATCTGCTTGAGCTTTTCTCTATCAACTACAGGACTTTCTTTGGTACCCGGTACCTTCAACGGAATATGTTCTCCGCCTTTCTTAGCTTGACTTCTCGTGGTTACAGCACAAGCTTCTTGTACAGGAACTTGCCAGCTTGGGTCTGGGTCGTCAGCGGCTCTTGCGCCTGGTACATTACCAATAATTAAGTCATAAACAGCATCGGGAAGACACTACGCTTCCACTTGGCCCTTGAGATAAGGTGTATCAACATTAATCTTTGCGATGGGAGCTTTCCTTGCCGTATTGTCAATGAGCAGCATAACATTAAATTTGCCAGTAAACTACAACCAGTATCTCTCAGAACATCAACAGGCTTCTCTCCAACTCTACCTTTCACGACAGGCATTTTACTTCTCACTCCAGTCAACGGTTCAACACAAGCACTACTCAACAATGGAATCTTCTTACCACAGGCTAACAGCAGCTTATCAACTTTAATACAGGCCTTAACTTCTTCATCAGTAGGTTTAACCTCAGGTGGCTGAACTAGACAATTGGCACTCACTTGACCACGCTGCACAGGGTTACCATCCTTACTTTGTCCTCCTGATCTGCGTCCACCTGATCGACAGTTCCTAGCTTCATGTCCTTGCTTGCCACACAGAAAACACTTCTTTTTTGACTTAATTTTGTTTGCAATCAAATCCAAAATCGTATTCCAATAATTGTTGCAAAATTGTCTTGTTCTTTTTGATTTCGTTATATTTTATTGTATCATGTGATAGTTTAATCATCTCAAATAATTGTTTAAGAACATAATTAATACTGATCATACGTTTCCGACCATTATTAATTAAAGGCAGTATTTTGTCTATCTCAACAAAGACTTTGAAAATTTTGTCCATTTGATTTCTAGTTATTTGTATATTAAATTTATTTATCACATTTTCAATATGGTACTTCCGATCATAAACCGATTTTAATTTTATACATATTTTCATACAAATTATTCATATAATCAATATAATGCACTGATCCACAACCAATACAAATTTTAGCTTTACCATCATTTATAAAATTTTGTGAATCACAACAATAATATGATTTTGGATCATTTTCCACTGAATCAGTTTCCATCAATTGTTGATCACAAAATGGACATTAATCTATTCCATCTTCACAAAAAAAAAATATGAATATCTTCACACATAATATTATATTAGGTTTTTTCAATTAAATGGAATACTACTGGTAATGTCATACCAAAACTGCCACGCATAGGGAAGTAAAAGGAAACTTCCCCAATTCCATAAAATATAAACATATATAAATTTCCAAAAATTGGTTAGCCATCATATGGAAAGTAGTATGAGGTTGGGTTTGGTAATAGATCAAAAATTGATTAGCCATTCTATGGAAAGTAGTATGAGGTTGGGTTTGATAATAGATCAAAAATTTATTAGCCATTATATGGAAAGTAGTGTGAGGTTGGGTTTGGTAAATGATTAAAATGGGCTGGTACCCCCATACCCTATACTACTCACACCTACGCCAACTGAAAGGAAAGGTCCTCTTTAACAGTACACAAGATAAGCGTATCACCTTTGAAAGAAAAATCACATCCTTAATGGGCCTTGGATGCTTGCAGGTCAACCTCGTGGCCTTCAAATAGAAATATCAAATATCATGGGCTGATACTCACGGTGCTTCTCAAATAATTCAGAAATACACCTTCCACCGCTCCTGTGCCTATCCAGTGGGAAGGGTGTACAGACGGGGTTGCAAAATGTGTTTTAAAGTGTTTGTAAGATGATTGACAACAAAAACTTTTAGCCACAATTAGGTGGGCCTTTCTAATACAAGTTGCGATATTTACCTGTTTACTTGTCAAGTAGATTTCGACTATAAGTTATAAAATACACGAATTGCACTTGACGAGAATTCAGTCTTCCAACTGGTATAGTCGATTCGCATATTTCACCTACTAGGCTGCAACTACCACAGTCTTCCCTCATAACATTAACTAATGATCTTCTTTGGAAGTATCTAATGGGATATGCAAGTGAATTTGAACCTTTTCAAACACTCCTTTACAGGTACTCGATTGTCTACTTTCACTTGATTTGGTCCTAGAAGAGTTTTCTTTCTAATAAACACATCGGCGCTCAAAATATCACTAATGATGATTGCCTTTTATTGCTGGAGCAAATACATATCTAAAAACACAGTAAAAACAGACAAAACCTTTTATTTCACGTAATAATTCTGCCCAGTTTCTAGCATACTCCCAGCCCAAGTAGTTTAGTAGTTGGGGGTACTAACGCATTAACATCAAATTTGCGTTTGAATTTAAATTTTGAAAACAAATAAAATTACCACCAAAAATTAATCTATATGTTTTTCGAGAAAAATTTACACAAAAATACAGCCAAAAAACTCAATACTGCAATCCAATATGTTTAAATATTCGCATAATCAATCAAATGGAAGTTGGTGATATCATTGTTTGGGACTTTCCCAGAAAATGAGTCATCATATTGCTATTTTATTTAAAAGTCATGAGACAGTCGAAGGATTTTTTAACCAATCAAAAATGTACCCATAAATTTATTTTCTGAATTTTTTTCCGATAAAAACACAGATCTGATAAATTTTCTGATAAAATGCAAAATGCTTTGCGTATTGATGAAGCTACTTATTGTTATGAATGTTATGTTCAAAATATTAAGGATTCAATTTTTACTCTCGAATCTTTTATGGGATCTAATCTGATGTTTTTTTTTTCTTAAAGCGAATGGTAATTTGCATCAAGTGGTTATAATGAAAGAAGAAAGAGACGTCTCATTACAGATACAATTGTTGGAAGAATACAAAATCATTATTGCTAATGAATAGAAGAGGACAGCCATTGCAGAAGTGATTGAAGAAAAGCAAAATATCCAGCAATTTAAGATGCAAATATAGACTGAACTACGATCTGCTAGAGTTACTTTACGCCCATACAGTAGTAAATACAAGCAAGCACCGCCACCAGCACAAGCACCAACTGCAAATACGGCTGATACATTTATGTTTGATGAAGAGGAATCAATCAAATAGCGCAACATTTGCATACAATTTTGTATTTTATAATGCCATTCTCATCGTAATTTTTTTAAATAATATCTTCATCTTTTTTTTTTAACAAAATTGTTTTTTAAATGAATTTTATTTTCAACTTTGTTTCTGTTTTGGAAGATACTAATTAATTAACAACTGAAATTTTTAGATTTTATAGTGACAGTAAGCGTAAATTATGTCATTTTTGTGGATATAGTGCTTGTCATCGAAGCATGACAATGACACTTTGTTTGGTTCATAGCTTGCAAGTTGATGATTTTTGCTTCTGATGGTTTTAGTTCTATGATACATTTGTCTGTTATTTAATAGAGTTTGCTTGTAGTCTTCATGTTTAATTCTTTTTTTGATGCCAAGTTTTTAAATACCTTTTGCTGTCTTGCAATGTTGATTATTATCGTTGATGTAAGAGTACATTTTACTTATGAGGCCAATAAATTCTTTTATAACTACACCAGCTGCCTCATCTTTGAATTTACCAATGGCGTTCTTATTTGTTTCATAAGAAAATATACTATCTTTAGAGCAATCTCTGGAGTCAAACTTATTTTTATCATCCCAAAAGTCTTTTACACATCATTGGTTTCAATTTCATAACATAAACTATCTGTGTCTGTGAATAATAATTTTGCTTTATCATTGTACTTCTGTTTGATGTACTGGTAATGAAAGTCATACATTACCGTTTTACTTACATCTAAAATACACATATCAACGTATGAAGGTCTGTTTAACAACAATGATTCTTTAATCTTATGAACAGCTACAAGATTTTTGTTGAATATTTTACTGCTTACGTAAGTTGGTTTTGATGTTAATTTCAACAGTTCTTTCTCATCCGTGACGAGTCTAACATCAACTCTTTTTCATAAAATTTCCATTTTTTTCCCAGATACACTGTTGTTTATAAGTTTGAAGAAATCTTTCTCAAAATCATTTTTGACATTAGGTCTTTTCTGAGTGCTAAAGTTAATATACTGCTTCATACACAGTGACTAATCAAACTCAAGTACTCTGTGATCTTTAGTAAGCTCTAATCTAAGATCAGTGTATAATTGAAGGTTTCTATAATATTATTCTATAACATATTTCTCTTTGTTTTTTAGGGTTTTTTAGAGACTAGTTGATACTTTAAATTTATCAGCAATATTTTTAGCATAAGGATATAGCATATTTTTATCAATTTAATTTTTTTTTTTCTGGAGAGAGAGGATAATCATATGCAAATCATGTAATTCTTTTGAATACTTGAGATCAAGAATCAATCCTTCTTTACTTTCGTCTTTATATTTAGCTAGTTCAAGCTTATTAAATCCATTTAAAATTACCAGTTAGTAAATACTGACTCATAGACCAGCCATAAATTATTAGCGTCTAAATACATGATATACTTTGAAGTAGCCTTTTTATCGTATAATTTCATGTATTTATTATTTGCTTTTTAATATCGGTTTGCTATGTAACTTATTCCACCACGCATACCCTGTTCAATGAACTGAATGTCTATATCATTCGTTAGCTCCAATAGCATCCCATAGCATCCCAACTTAAACCTGGTGATGAAAAATAATGGCATGGATCTAGCTTATAATATTGCAGACATGTTTTTCTAGAGTTTTCGAACAAATAAGCCAGCAATAGGATGTCGCTTTTAAGATACAAGTCGTGATATTCACCAATAGATTTTAAGTTAAATTTATTCCACGCATCTTGAGCATGATTTTATTGATCATTTGTTATATGCTCACTATTTAATATGCTGTAAAAGTCTCCTTTTTAAGTAGTTCTGTTTCATTGAATTTATCAAAGCTATCCATAAAAGTTCATTTTTGAATGTTCCTTTTGTGTGTTTGAATGATTCATCAGGTAAATTGCCAACTAGCTTATCAAGCTAGTTGGCAACCCATAAATTGAAAGCTATCAATAAATGTTAAATAATTACCAAGCATGGATGCCATAAACATTTCCATATTATTTGGGATAGCATTAATATTCATTTGACATTCTTCTCCTTTACTATTTTTGTATGAGTGATTTTTAGCAATTTGATCTATCTGTTGCTTTACAAAATAACTATCATATCCACGAAGATTGTTGAAAATAACTGGTATTTTATCAGTGAGTCTAAAATTTAGATTACAATCTTGATGCGCTGATCCCCGGTATTTTTTAGTGATATGACAGTGATCTCTGACTCTAATATCTTTATCAGTTTATTTTCTGTTACAAATATGGCATGAATCAGCTTTTTTTAAAGTTTTCTTCATCTTTTCTCGTCATTTTAATGGCTTGTTGACTTTCTATTTAACAACATTTTTACACCATTTGACTTCTTCAAGCGTTTTTGCCATAAATTTGCATGTAGCATTTTAAATCTGAACTGGTTTGCTGTATTTGTCATCATAACAACAAACAACTTTATACCCATAGCCGCAATCAGTATGCTTTTGATGAGCTTCAATGTATGATTTATCGTTGGTTTCTTTACAACCTTGTACTTTTTCATTTAAAGCTTCGAAATCAGCATATATTACAAGTGGTACTGGTAATTGTCTATGAAATTTAGTGAATTTTACTTTGGAACCTTTTTCAGGCATTTTGATAGGTTGTTCGCCATTTGTTTGAATACATACTTCTTTGTGATTAGTTAAAACTTGTTCAGAGCTAAAGCAGTGCAAACAATACCTACAAAAGTGTTTTCTTTCTTTATGTTTTGTTTCATTATACATAAATTTATTGAAATATTTGATAAGTACATAATATGTTTTGGTTTCTTCAGTTATTAATAATTAATTCATCCAATCTCCATAGCTTTCTTTTGGTATATAAATAGGATACGGTTGTTTGTTTTCATAACCAAATACATTAATGTCAATACTGTTTTGTTTTTCAATTTTGTTTATTTGTTTAATAGTTACTGGAAATTCAATGCCTTGATAATTTAAATTTTGAATAAATGCTCTGTCTGATCTTTTTTTATTTGTTGAGGATCTTTGTTTTGTGGATTAGAGATATATATAAGACATATAAGATGTCTGATATGAGCCCACAAAAAAAACATTTATTATCGTTGTTTTTTTAAGTCTATCAATCCTTTTGAACTATTACATAATTCACTTGGTAGTTTTATATAGCTATTTCCTTTCATAGGTTCATACTTAACAATATTAAGATGATGACCATCAACAAGTTAAATTGGCAAACCTGAACCTTCTGAAATCCACTGAGCTATTTTATTTAATATTTTTTGTTTTGATAATTGTAAAGATAGCTCAAGTTGATTGTTATTTATTATTGTCTGTGCTACGCTGTTAAAATAAGCTGATTTAATTCTTGTTTTTCTTTATGATCTGTTTGCTTTTCAAGTGCTACCCTCAATGTCTCAACAAGTTTTAGTCCTTTCATTTCATTTACCTTTTTTTTCACTATGTGTTTCAACAGCCTTTCTTGTGTTTTGTAATTAAATTAAAGGATCTTAAAGTTTTTAATGCTTATTTCATATCATGCTGTAAGCCTTTTAAAGCTTTGTTTGTTTCTTTTATTATAGTTCTTCGTGTTGGAATAGGATTAACATCAAAAGTGTTAGTTTTTTTAACTGGAATTGGTTTATAATCATCACGAAATTTAAGTGGTGGTTCAATTATATTATCTTCATAATCTTGAATCATTTGTTTAACACTATGACGTGGTGCAGGAATTGGTATTGGACGAGTAGACTTTTGATTTGTTGCATTTATTTTTGTTTGAAGTGCATTTATTAATTTATTTTTGTCTAAGATTATATTAATAAGATCTTGTTTTAAAATTTATTATAATTTTCGTTAATATTTATTTTGTTATTAATATTAGATTTGATAAAATCATGGTACCAAATCCATGAATAATTTACCTTTGAAATCATTTTTGTTTTCTACTTTGAACTTTTGTTTTTCGGAGTTAATTTTTTTTTCATTTAATTGTATTTTTTAATTTAATTTTATCAGTTTTTATATTGTTGAATTAAATTGT
>NC_090878.1:35031377-35053877 GCF_036669935.1 Montipora foliosa
ATGTTCGGTTTCAGTCCGTAAAAAACAGCAAAAAAGAGGATCTAAATGATTAAGTTCAGTGAAAACCGGCCGAATTGTTGCCCATGAAAACCTGCACGTTTCCGACATGACAACTGGAAAACAAACTGTTCATTGCTTGCGGCTGGAATCTGAAAACCTGTTGGGAATTTTGTAAATGAAGAACTCCAGCGTGAGGACTTTCTGAGCTTGAAAGAACTGCTGGACCGGGCGACGGTTGAGGTCTTCCATCCAAAGCACTTGACGGAATATCTGAGCAAGCCTTTAACTGACAGCTTCAATAATACCCAAGGTAAAATTCGGAAATTCATCTGGCGTTTCTGCGGATGATGACGTGAGCTTTCGTTTGTTCCGTGCTTTGTACTCTCATAAAGCACGCTGTTTAAACCAATGAGAGCGCGCGTTATATAGAAACTTTATTATAATATTTAATACATCGGTATCTTGACTTAAATTTGGTACTGTACTTCCAATATGTGTTCCACTTGCTAATTTATTTTTGTCAAAACCTGTGAGATCATTAAAATCCGATTTTGTTAAATCAAGTCTTACTTGAGTCGGCAATACAATTGTGACTCTGAATGTTGTTGCATTAAATTTCAATGATATACTGTCTTTCTTTATTATTCGTTTCAGATAGCTATCAAAATCGTTGTAATTCCATACACCAGATAGAAACTTGATACCTTTAAAGTTTGATCCATTATTGATGCTATATGTTATAGGAGGTAGTGTGGCCCAGTGGTTAGGGCGCTTGCCTTGAGATCCGGAGATCCCGGGTTCAAGACCCTCTCTGACCACTCTTTGAATTTGATCCTGGCAGTCCCTGGTTCAACGTCCGAGCTGCACTTGTAAATAGCCAACTGGTTTGCCTACGGCCAGTTGGGATTCTTAACAGTTATCCGTCGTTTTGTTGTGTTTCATTGACCCTGAAAAGCCCCTATGGGGAGCGGTCAAATAAGGATGTATGTGAGAGTATGTATGTTTGACTTTTGTATGATGGATTGATGTTGAACCAAGTAAAACTCATATTAATGATCCTATTCAAACCAAGCTGATATTCATTATTTCTTGGTAAAATTATTGGTCTCGTGAATTTTGAAACCAAATTTTCAGGTTTTTTAAAAGGTATTTCTTTAACAGAATAGCTTGATAATACAATTTCTCTATCCATATATATATATACAATATCATCACCTTAAATTTCAAAATACTTTTTGTAGAGTTTATTATGTTGTGATTTATTAATTGTTCACATTTTTAGCAATGTATCTAATATAGTAACTCCCATATTACGCATATCAATGCTTATATTACCAGCTCTTCATTTTTTTCGGATTCCAGAACCTTTCATTGTTTTGACTTTATTTTCATAATGATTTATGTATGCATTCAATGTCTATTCTCTTATTTTCCATTTGTCTCGTAACTCCTGTAATTTTACCACATTTGAATTGTTTGGTGACACGTGATTTATACCTTTCAATTGATTTCTTCTTGTTTTAGCATCATTAATAATCTTGTTGAGAAATTTCTTGTTGATTTAGTACCTTTTCAACAGAATCACAATTTCGAATACGAAGATCATTTAATATCTCATTGTCCATATCTTCATCGCCCTATCCATAATCAACCTCATCTTCCTTTTCATATTTAGGAGAAAGATCTTGTGTTTTAGGAAAATATTGAGGATCAACACTAATTAGTTTTTTACCTTCCAATATATCTTTTAATGATTCTTCATAAGTTGGTTTCTTTGGTACACGTTGTTTTTCTTGCCGTGGTAATACTGTTTCATCAAATAAATCATCAAGATTCATGTCTTCAACTTCATCAATTTTATACCCAGAAAATGCTTTCCAATGTTGATTTGTGGTCCAAGTGGATTAGGAAAAACAAGCACATTAATGCATATGATTTACAATTTGCCTTATTATGACAAAATCTATTTGTATGCTAAAGACCTTGAACAATCAAAATATCAAAATCTGTCAAAAATGTTCTATACGATAAGTAAGGATGTTGGTTATGATATTATTGAAGCAAGTAACGACCAAATCGTACCAGTATCTGAATTAAGAGATATTTATCAAAAGCTGGCTATATTTGATGATTTTGTTTGTGAAAAAAACCAAAGGCCATCGATTGATTATTTTATACGTGGAAGGCATAGAAATTGCAGTGTTATTTATTTGAGTCAATCATATTACAAAACGCCAAAGGATATCAGATTTAACTGCTCTCATTTTTGCATTTATTAATTCACAAACGACAATGAAAAATCATTTCTTTGCAGCGAAAATAATATTTCAAAAGATCAATATGAAAAAGCAACAAAAGATCCTTATTCGTTTGCCTATATTGATAAGCCACAGAAATTTACAACAAATAACTTCAATGAACAAATATAAAAATACACCAATTATATACATGAGTTGTTCAAACGGTTCATTAGAATCAACAAGTACACAAATATTTGAAGGAATTCCTGGAGTTGGTTTTAAACTAACTTCTGATGGTAATTATGATATGGAAAATAAAAAGCTGACGAATTTAAAACCAGGCACAGATGATGGTGATTTTTTAACCAAAAAACAGATATACGATCATATTAAGTCAAAAGGAGGTGATTCAAGTAGTCCTTCTATAGACTTAACTGATTATTTGAAAAAAGATGGTCAATTGGTATGACGGGTCATTTGTAAATGAATTATAATCGAATAGAAGACATTGGTTATCCAAGAGATGGGAAAAACGACCCTATTCCATATCAATATTTCAGTCAATGGTGCATGAAATTTGATGATGATAATATTAAAGTTGATGTAAAAAATCCAATTAATATGGGAAATAAAAAAAATAACTGGGTTACAAGATCCTGTTCATCACAAACATGCAGCAACAAAACTTTACATTGATAACTCGATGGTGTCAAAAGCAGATAAAACAGAGCTGAATGATCATATTTTAAAAAGTGGTTTGACAAGTAATCTTGATATGAAAAATCATAACATTAATAATGTCAAAGAGGCAACATCAGGTCATCAAGCTATCAATTTTACTCAATTAAACAATGGAATTAGTAATTATTTGCACTTAACAGGAGGTACAATGAAAGGAGATATTGATCTAAACGGTAACAGTATAATTACACCCACAAATAGTTAGATTCTCAAGTCTTCTTCCATAAAGACTATAAGCCGTAGGCCCCATGTAAAGAATATCATGCATGTTCACAAGTTCCTCATTAGACGTTGAAGAACCCACACACTATTCGAGAAGCGTACTGGATAAAGTTCGCGAAATTGTGGCTGTTCTTTGGGAGTGTATGGGCGGGTGGGTATAGCAGGTCCACCTCAGCTAAATAGCTGCCAAAAATTCAACCTGCTCAAGCAAATAGACAACAAACAAACAAACAGAGAAAGAAACAAACGCAACATTCATTGCATGTACGAGAAAAACTTTTGATCAACCTATTGCGCCTCAAATACGAATATGGAGGGAAAACGCGATCTCCTTGCATGCTCAAGGCTGTATAACAAAGAGGCTTGTAAGAACTGAACTAAAATAAAAGTCCCAACCCTGATAGTCGCTATATGCTATGGCATTGAATTAATTGATGAGAGGTTTGTAAACATATGACAGGTCGCAATTTCGCCACATTCGTTGATGAGCAGTTTCATCGATTGTTTCAGTTGAATGAAAAACGTTTTAGTCGTGCATATATATTACTATGGGGACAGTTGTCCAAATGCCGCATTAGCGAAAGAGGCAATTGCAGCGCGTAAATATCACCTTGATAAAACTTCCAACCCGATAAGCAGATTTAGACGTTTTAAAAATTGTTTTTACTATTGCCAATAGGCACCGTGGAAAACAGCCAAGGGATCGCAAAACGAGATGTGAAACGTTTAAAGAGTTCTAAGCTCGCGTAGTAAATACCCTTTATACCCTACCGGCGGTTTAAATAGCCGTAAATAGGTCGGTCATAGACTACACAAAAAATAATGGACAGTATTATCACAAAGAGTGATTGTGGTATCAAGTATTAGATATTACGTATTTTAATTTTTAAAGCCTACAACTATAAATGGTTTTCTCTTGTTGTTGTGTGAGTATACTCTCAGTGCATTGGTGAGGAATGTTGACAAATCTTCTGGGTTTCATCATTTCCCGCTTTAAGTAAGGTTTCAATTGTATTTAAACGATGTATCTTTGTAATTTTTTTCACTCAACAATCAGTTACGTTGTGTTGCTTTGAGTTGCAATTTGTATTAAGAGCATAGCACTTAAAAAGGAAAGTTTATATTTTACGTTACATTCCCTTAAGCAAAGGATTAAAACCCACTGACTTGCAAAATAATTTCATGCGTAAACAATGCACATCACCATTGTGATATTCACCGTCTCTTGCAAAAGTAAACACGGGCGCGGCCCTTTTAAGTTAGTGTTCTTTCCTTATTTTTTTACTGTAAAATATGCACGGAACACAAGTTAATAATAACGATATTTTCAAGCCGTTAGCTTTCCTTTTGTTCAAACTTTCAATGGTATACCATGATGACCCGCTGTCTGTAAATAAGGTAGATTCCATTGACAACATTTTGCAGTGAATGGATCACATTGGTGAACAGTTGCAAATAAGAGTAAGAAAGGCGCTGTTGTGATTTGTATTATTTCTGGTTTCACATTGTAAGTACTGCAATAGTTCAGTATGATTGAACACTCCCAGGTTTTTCAAAGCACAACGCCAAAATTAAGCAAAAGGATGGTGATCAGTATACGGTGCACTCTCACCTGTTATATTAAAAAGGTGCAGAGTCTTTCATCCAGCACACCTACGCGGACCGAAACGAAAGGTCCTCTTTAACAGTACAAAAGATAGGCGTATCACCTTTGAAAGAAAAATCACATCCTTAATTGTCCTTGGATGATCGCAGGTCAACCTCCTGGTCTCGTGGCCTTTCAGGGAAAAAGCTCTTGACTAGTGTTATCTGTCAGCTTAAAAGGAGAAGCTCAATTTACCTCTTGTGTGAGATAAAACCATTTGAAGCTGTTCAAAATAGTTTGGGGGAACATGCCCTTGACTCCTCTATTCAGCAAGAAGCAACTGCCTACTACTCAAAACCATTTTGACTAGGCTGACTCCAAGACCGTTAAACACTCCCAAAGGAGTGTCGCAAAAGACTATTTTGAGACAACTGAGAACTGTCTTAACAATCCCTACTACTCTAGGATGTTAAATTTAGTACTACACTTTCACCGTAGTCACCATCATTACTTTATAAACGTAAAACACTTGTTACTGATAAATGCTGTCAGGGTGTTGAAGGACGCAATGCAGATTTCAAAATGCGCCATTATTACTTTGTTCTGTAAGGGTTGCTTTGTGGGACGCTGATTTGGGTCTTCTTTTGTAGATTTACAAGACAAAAAAGGGTAAGGGTGATGGCCTTTAAATACTGAATACATAACGTGACAAGGAAAAAAAAGCTTTTTTTCTTAAGCCACGTAAGAGGATTTTCCGTTGGTAAAATTACAGATTTTTCTCGCATTTTGGTTGTAAGTGTTGTAGAAAATCACAAAGGGAATAGCAGCACTTGGTCGTGTTTGAAAAGTTCCTCGAAAGGAGACCTAAGTTCAAGCTGAGTGAAAGACAAAGAAAGCACCCCGTTTGTTGTATCAGGGTCCTAGAAAAAAGAGATGGGACTTTTAGCCGTGGACTATTAACTCAGGAGGCCAAAATTGAACAAAGTCAGGTATCAACCAAGACACTCACAAAGTACTTACAAAGAAGAAAGGACTTATCACCTGAGATCATCACAAGAAAAGAGTTTCATTTGCTAAAGATATGAAATAGATCTTTAGCGGGGAAATTTTGGAAAAAAAGCAAATTGCTGTCTATTCTACTTACCGCGCACCCGCGGCTCCTGCATATGGTTGAGTACTGGTCTGCCATGTGGAAGGTCGTAAATTCGACTCCAGCCGGGCCAGCACCCAGCGTCTTAAAATAACTGACGCGAAAGTGCTCCCTTTGTAATTACCCCCGCAAATGGTTAGATTCTCAAGTCTTCTTCCATAAAGACTATAAGCCATAGGCCCCATGTAAAGTTTATCTTGCATGTTCACAAGTTCCTTATGAGACGTTGAAGAACCCACACACTATTCGAGAAGCGTACTGGATAAAGTTCGCGAAGTTGTGGCTGTTCTTTTGGAGTGTATGGGCGGATGGGTATAGCAGGTCTACTTCAGCTAAATAGCTGCCAAAACTTTAACCTGCTCTAGCAAATAGACAACAAACAAACAAACAGACGCAACATTCATTGCAGGTGCTGTACGAGAAATACTTTTGATCAAACTATTTTGCCTCAAATACGAATATGGAGGAAAAACGCGATCTTCTTGCATGCCATTGTATCAAGTATTACATATAACTTAATTTAATTTTCAAAGCCTACAACTAGAAATGGTTTTCTCTTGTTGTTGTGTGAGTATAGTCTCAGTGCATGGGTGTGGAATGTAGAAAAATCTTCTGGCTTTCATCATTTCCCGCTTTAAGTAAGGTTTCAATTATATTTAAACGATGTATCTTCGTAATTTTTTTTACTCAACAATCAATTACGTTTTGTTGCTTTGAATTGTAACTTGTATTAAGAGCATAGCACTTAAAAAGGAAAGTTTATATTTTCCGATGCATTCCCTTAAGCAAAGGATTGAAATGCACTGACTTGCAAAATAATTTCATGCGTAAACAATGTGATGTTCACCGTCTCTTGCAAAAGTAAACACGGGCGCGGCCCTTTTAAGTTAGTGTTCTTTCCTTATTTTTTTACTGTAAAATATGCACGGAACACAAGTTAATAATAACGATATTTTGACGCAGTTAGCTTTCCGTTTGTTCAAACGTTTAATGGTATACCATGGTGACCCGCTGTCTTTAAATAAGGTAGAGTCTATTGACAACATTTTGCAGTGAATGGATCATCATGGTGAACAGTGGCAAATAAGAGTAAGAACGGCGCTGTTGTGATTTGCATTATATCTGGTTTCACATTGTAAGTACTGCAATAGTTCAGTACGATTGAACACTCCCAGGTTTTTCAAAGCACAACGCAAAAATTAAGCAAAAAGATGGTGATCAGTATACGGTGCACTCTCACCTGTTATCTTAAAAAGGTGCAGAGTCTTTCATCCAGCACACCTACGCGGACCGAAACGAAAGGTCCTCTTTAACAGTACAACAGATAGGCGTATCATCTTTAAAAGAAAAATCACATCCTCAATTGGTCCTGGATGCTCGCAGGTCAACCTCCTGGCCTCCTGGCCTTTCAGGGAAAAAGCTCTTGAGTAGTGTTATCTGTCAGCTTAAAAAGAGAAGCTCAATTTACCTCTTGTGTGAGATAAAACCATTTGAAGCTGTTCAAAATAGTTTGGGGGAACATGCCCTTGACTCCTCTATTCAGCAAGAGGCAACTGCCTACTACTCAAAACCATTTTGACTAGGTTAACTCCAAGACCGTTAAACACTCCCAAAGAAGTGTCGCAAAAGACTATTTTGAGACAACTGAGAACTGTCTTAACAATCCCTACTACTCTAGAATGTTAAATTTAGTACTACACTTTCACCATAGTCACCATCATTACTTTATAAACGTGAAACACTTATTACTGATAAATGCTGTCAGGGTGTTGAATGACGCAATGCAGATTTCAAAATGCGCCATTATTACTTTGTTCTGTAAGGGTTGCTTTGTGGGACGCTGATTTGGGTCTTCTCTTGTAGATTTACAAGACAAAAAAGGGTAAGGGTGATGGCCTTTAAATACTGAATACATAACGTGACAAGGAAAAAAAAGCTTTTTTACTTAAGCCACGTAAGAGGATTTTCCGTTGGTAAAATTACAGATTTTTCTGGTACTTTGTTTGTCAGTGTTGTATAAATTAACAAAGGGAATAGCAGCACTTCGTCGTGTTTGAAAAGGTCCTCGAAAGGAGGCCTAAGTTCAAGCTGAGTGAAAGACAAAGAAAGGACCTCAGTTTGTTGTATCAGTGTCCTAGAAATAAAAAAAAAGATGGGACTTTTAGCCGTTGACTATTAATGCAGGAGGTGAAAATTGAACAAAGTGAGGTATCAACCAAGACACTCACAAAGTACTTACAAAGAAGAAAGGACTTATTAGCTAAGATGATCACAAGAAAAGAGTTTTATTTGCTAAAGATATGAAAAAGATCTTTAGCGGGGAAATTTTGGAAAAAAACAATTTGCTTTCTATTCTACTTACCGCGCACCCGCGGCTCCTGCATTTGGTTGAGCACTGGTCTGCCATGTGGGAGGTCGTAAATTCGACTCCAGCCGGGCCAGCAACCAGGGTCTTAAAATAACTGACGCGAAAAAGCTGCCTTTGTAATTACACCCACAAATGGTTAGATTCTCAAGTCTCCTTCCGTAAAGACTATAAGCCATAGGCCTCATGTAAAGACTATATTGCATGTTCACAAGTTCCTTATGAGACGTTGAAGAACCCACACACTATTCGAGAAGCGTACTGGATAAAGTTCCCGAAGAAGTGGCTGTTCTTTTGGAGTGTATGGGCGGGTGGGTATAGCAGGTCCAATTCAGCCGAATAGCTGCCAAACATTCAACCTGCTTAAGCAAATAGACAGCAAACAAACAGAGAAAGAAACAAACGCAACATTAATTGCACGTACGAGAACTACTTTTGATCAACCTATTTCGCCTCCAAGACGGATATGGAGAAAAAGCGTGATCTCTTTGCAAGCTCATGGCTGTATTACAAAGAGGCTTGTAAGAAGTGAACTGAAATGAAAGTCCTAACAATAATAGTCGCTATATGCTATGACACTGAAGTGATTGATGAGAGGTTTGTAAACATATGACAGGTCGCAATTTCGCCACATTCGTTGATGAGCAGTTTCATCGATTGTTTTAGTTGGATGGAAAAGGTGTTAGTCGTGTATGTATTACTATCGGGATCGTTGTCCAAATGCCGCATTAGCGAAAGAGGCAATTGCAGCGCGTAAATAGCACTTTCATAAAACTTTCAACCCGATGCACACACTTACACGTTTTAAAAAAACGTCTTTACTATTGGCAATAGGCACCATGGAAAACAACCAAGGGATCGCGAAACGAGATGTGAAACGTTTAAAGAGTTCTAAGCTCCCGTAGTAAATACCCCTTTTACTCTACCGGCGGTTTAAATAACAGTAAATAGGTCAGTCATATACTATCCAAAAAAGAATGGACAGTATCATCAGAAAGAGAGATTGTGGTATCAATTATTAGTTATTACTTATTTTAATCTTTAAGGCCTACAACTATAAATGGTTTTCTCTTGTTGTTGTGTGAGTATAGTCTCAGTGCATGGGTGTGGAATGTAGAAAAATCTTCTGGGTTTCATCATTTCCCGCTTTAAGTAAGGTTTCAATTATATTTAAACGATGTATCTTTGTAATTTTTTTCACTCAACAATCAATAACGTTTTGTTGCTTTGAGTTGTAATTTGTATTAAGAGCATAGCACTTAAAAAGGAAAGTTTATACTTTACGTTACATTCCCTTAAGCAAAGGATTAAAACCCACTGACTTGCAAAATAATTTCATGCGTAAACAATGCACATCACCATTGTGATGTTCACCGTCTCTTGCAAAAGTAAACACGGGCGCGGCCCTTTTAAGTTAGTGTTCTTCCCTTATGTTTTTACTGTAAAATATGCACGGAACACAAGTTAATAATAACGATATTTTAAAGCCGTTAGCTTTCCTTTTGTTCAAACTTTCAATGGTATACCATGGTGACCCGCTGTCTCTAAATAAGGAAGATTCCATTGACAACATTTTGCAGTGAATGGATCACATTGGTGAACAGTTGCAAATAAGAGTAAGAAAGGCGCTGTTGTGATTTGTATTATTTCTGGTTTCACATTGTAAGTAC
This sequence comes from Montipora foliosa, assembly GCF_036669935.1. NCBI lineage: Eukaryota > Metazoa > Cnidaria > Anthozoa > Scleractinia > Acroporidae > Montipora > Montipora foliosa. The sequence goes on from NC_090878.1 coordinate 35,041,351, forward strand.
TGCAATAGTTCAGTATGATTGAACACTCCCAGGTTTTTCAAAGCACAACGCCAAAATTAAGCAAAAGGATGGTGATCAGTATACGGTGCACTCTCACCTGTTATATTAAAAAAGTGCAGAGTCTTTCATCCGGCACACCTACGCGGACCGAAACGAAAGGTCCTCTTTAACAGTACAAAAGATAGGCGTATCAACTTTGAAAGAAAAATCACATCCCTAATTGGTCTTGGATGCTCGCAGGTCAACCTCGTGGCCTCTTGGCCTCTCAGGGTAAAAGCACTTGAGTAGTGTTATCTGTCAGCTTAAAAAGAGAAGCTAAATTTACCTCTTATGTGAGATAAAACCATTTGAAGTTGTTCAAAATATTTGGGGGAACATGCCCTTGACTCCTCTATTCAGCAAGAGGCAACTGCCTACTACTCAAAACCATTTTGACTAGGCTGACTCAAAGACTGTTAAAAACTCCCGAAGGAGTGTCGCAAAAGACTATTTTGAGACAACTGAGAACTGTCTTAACAATCCCTACTACTCTAGGATGTTAAATTTAGTACTACACGTTCAGCGTAGGCACCATCATCACTTTATAAACGGAAAACACTTATTACTGATAAATGCTGTCAGGGTGTTAAATGACGCAATGCAGATTTCAAAATGCGCCATTACTACTGTGTTCTGTAAGGGTTGCTTTGTGGGACGCTGATTTGGGTCTTCTTTTGTAGATTTACAAGACAAAAAAGGGTAAGGGTGATGGCCTTTAAATACTGGATACATAACGTGACAAGGAAAAAAAAGCTTTTTTTCTTAAGCCACGTAAGAGGATTTTCCGTTGGTAAAATTACAGATTTTTCTCGCATTTTGGTTGTAAGTGTTGTAGAAAATCACAAAGGGAATAGCAGCACTTGGTCGTGTTTGAAAAGTTCCTCGAAAGGAGACCTAAGTTCAAGCTGAGTGAAAGACAAAGAAAGCACCCCGTTTGTTGTATCAGGTCCCTAGAAAAAAGAGATGGGACTTTTAGCCGTGGACTATTAACGCAGGAGGCCAAAATTGAACAAAGTTAGGTATCAACCAAGACACTCACAAAGTACTTACAAGGAAGAAAGGACTTATCACCTAAGATGATCACAAGAAAAGAGTTTCATTTGCTAAAGAAATGAAATAGATCTTTAGCGGAAAAATTTTGGAAAAAAAGCAAATTGCTTTCTATTCTACTTACCGCGCACCCGCGGCTCCTGCATTTGGTTGAGTACTGGTCTGCCATGTGGAAGGTCGTAAATTCGACTCCAGCCGGGCCAGCACCCAAGGTCTTAAAATAACTGACGCAAAAGTGCTACCTTTGTAAATACACCCACAAATAGTTAGATTCTCAAGTCTCCTTCCGTAAAGACTATAAGCCATAGGCCTCATGTAAAGACTATCTTGCATGTTCACAAGTTCCTTATGAGACGTTGAAGAACCCACACACTATTCGAGAAGCGTACGGGATAAAGTTCGCGACGTTGTGGCTGTTCTTTGGGAGTGTATGGGCGGGTGGGTATAGCAGGTCCACTTCAGCTAAAAGCTGTCAAAAATTCAACCTCCTCTAGCAAATAGACAACAAACAAACAAACAGACGCAACATTCATTGCATATACGAGAAATACTTTTGATCAACCTATTTCGCCCAAAATACGAATATGGAGGAAAAACGCGATCTCCTTGCATGCCATGGTATCAAGTATTACATATAACTTAATTTAATTTTCAAACCTACAACTATAAATGGTTTTCTCTTGTTGTTGTGTGAGTAAACTCTCATTTCATTGGTGAGGAATGTTGACAAATCTTCTGGGTTTCATCATTTCCCGCTTTAAGTAAGGTTTCAATTATATTTAAACGATGTATGTTTGTAATTTTTTTCACTCAACAATCAATTACGTTTTGTTGCTTTGAGTTGTAATTTGTATTAAGAGCATAGCACTTAAAAAGGAAAGTTTATATTTTACGTTACATTCCCTTAAGCAAAGGATTAAAACCCACTGACTTGCAAAATAATTTCATGCGTAAACAATGCACATCACCATTGTGATGTTCACCGTCTCTTGCAAAAGTAAACACGGGCGCGGCCCTTTTAAGTTAGTGTTCTTTCCTTATTTTTTTACTGTAAAATATGCACGGAACACAAGTTAATAATAACGATATTTTGAAGTCGTTAGCTTTCCTTTTGTTCAAACCTTCAATGGTATACCATGGTGACCCGCTGTCTGTAAATAAGGTAGATTCCATTGACAACATTTTGCAGTGAATGGATCACATTGGTGAACAGTTGCAAATAAGAGTAAGAAAGGCGCTGTTGTGATTTGTATTATTTCTGGTTTCACATTGTAAGTACTGCAATAGTTCAGTATGATTGAACACTCCCAGGTTTTTCAAAGCACAACGCCAAAATTAAGCAAAAGGATGGTGATCAGTATACGGTGCACTCTCGCCTATTATCTTAAAAAGGTGCAGAGTCTTTCATCCAGCACACCTACGCGGACCGAAACGAAAGGTCCTCTTTAACAGTACAAAAGATAGGCGTACCACCTTTGAAAGAAAAATCACATCCTTAATTGTCCTTGGATGATCGCAGGTCAACCTCCTGGTCTCGTGGCCTTTCAGGGAAAAAGCTCTTGACTAGTGTTATCTGTCAGCTTAAAAGGAGAAGCTCAATTTACCTCTTGTGTGAGATAAAACCATTTGAAGCTGTTGAAAATAGTTTGGGGGAACATGCCCTTGACTCCTCTATTTAGCAAGAAGCAACTGCCTACTGCTCAAAACCATTTTGACTAGGCTGACTCCAAGACCGTTAAACACTCCCAAAGGAGTGTCGCAAAAGACTATTTTGAGACAACTGAGAACTGTCTTAACAATCTCTACTACTCTAGGATGTTAAATTTAGTACTACACTTTCACCGTAGTCACCATCATTACTTTATAAACGTAAAACACTTGTTACTGATAAATGCTGTCAGGGTGTTGAAGGACGCAATGCAGATTTCAAAATGCGCCATTACTACTGTGTTCTGTAAGGGTTGCTTTGTGGGACGCTGATTTGGGTCTTCTTTTGTAGATTTACAAGACAAAAAAGGGTAAGGGTGATGGCCTTTAAATACTGAATACATAACGTGACAAGGAAAAAAAAGCTTTTTTTCTTAAGCCACGTAAGAGGATTTTCCGTTGGTAAAATTACAGATTTTTCTCGCATTTTGGTTGTAAGTGTTGTAGAAAATCACAAAGGGAATAGCAGCACTTGGTCGTGTTTGAAAAGTTCCTCGAAAGAAGACCTAAGTTCAAGCTGAGTGAAAGACAAAGAAAGCACCCCGTTTGTTGTATCAGGGTCCTAGAAAAAAGAGATGGGACTTTTAGCCGTGGACTATTAATGCAGGAGGCCAAAATTGAACAAAGTCAGGTATCAACCAAGACACTCACAAAGTACTTACAAAGAAGAAAGGACTTATTACCTGAGATGATCACAAGAAAAGAGTTTCATTTGCTAAAGATATGAAATAGATCTTTAGCGGGGAAATTTTGGAAAAAAAGCAAATTGCTTTCTATTCTACTTACCGCGCACCCGCGGCTCCTGCATTTAGTTGAGTACTGGTCTGCCATGTGGAAGGTCGTAAATTCGACTCCAGCCGGGCCAGCACCCAGCGTCTTAAAATAACTGACGCGAAAGTGCTGCCTTTGTAATTACACCCGCAAATGGTTAGATTCTCAAGTCTTCTTCCATAAAGACTATAAGCCATAGGCCCCATGTAAAGTTTATCTTGCATGTTCACAAGTTCCTTATGAGACGTTGAAGAACCCTCACACTATTTGAGAAGCGTACTGGATAAAGTTCGCGAAGTTGTGGCTGTTCTTTGGGAGTGTATGGGCGGGTGGGTATAGCAGGACTACTTCAGCTAAATAGCTGCCAAAACTTTAACCAGCTCTAGCAAATATACAACAAACAAACAAACAGACGCAACAATCATTGCAGGTACTGTACGAGAAATACTTTTGATCAAACTATTTTGCCTCAAATACGAATATGGAGGAAAAACGCGATCTTCTTGCATGCCATTGTATCAAGTATTACATATAACTTAATTTAATTTTCAAAGCCTACAACTATAAATGGTTTTCTCTTGTTGTTGTGTGAGTATAGTCTCAGTGCATGGGTGTGGAATGTAGAAAAATCTTCTGGGTTTCATCATTTCCCGCTTTAATTAAGGTTTCAATTATATTTAAACGATGTATCTTCGTAATTATTTTTACTCAACAATCAATTACGTTTTGTTGCTTTGAATTGTAACTTGTATTAAGAGCATAGCACTTAAAAAGGAAAGTTTATATTTTCCGATGCATTCCCTTAAGCAAAGGATTGAAATGCACTGACTTGCAAAATAATTTCATGCGTAAACAATGTGATGTTCACCGTCTCTTGCAAAAGTAAACACGGGCGCGGCCCTTTTAAGTTAGTGTTCTTTCCTTATTTTTTTACTGTAAAATATGCACGGAACACAAGTTAGTAATAACGATATTTTGACGCAGTTAGCTTTCCGTTTGTTCAAACGTTTAATGGTATACCATGGTGACCCGCTGTCTTTAAATAAGGTAGAGTCTATTGACAACATTTTGCAGTGAATGGATCACCATGGTGAACAGTTGCAAATAAGAGTAAGAACGGCGCTGTTGTGATTTGCATTATATCTGGTTTCACATTGTAAGTACTGCAATAGTTCAGTACGATTGAACACTCCCAGGTTTTTCAAAGCACAACGCAAAAATTAAGCAAAAAGATGGTGATCAGTATACGGTGCACTCTCACCTGTTATCTTAAAAAGGTGCAGAGTCTTTCATCCAGCACACCTACGCGGACCGAAACGAAAGGTCCTCTTTAACAGTACAAAAGATAGGCGTATCACCTTTAAAAGAAAAATCACATCCTCAACTGGCCTTGGATGCTCGCAGGTCAACCTCCTGGCCTCCTGGTCTTTCAGGGAAAAAGCTCTTGAGTAGTGTTATCTGTCAGCTTAAAAAGAGAAGCTCAATTTACCTCTTGTGTGAGATAAAACCATTTGAAGCTGTTCAAAATAGTTTGGGGGAACATGCCCTTGACTCCTCTATTCAGCAAGAGGCAACTGCCTACTACTCAAAACCATTTTGACTAGGTTAACTCCAGGACCGTTAAACACTCCCAAAGGAGTGTCGCAAAAGACTATTTTGAGACAACTGAGAACTGTCTTAACAATCCCTACTACTCTAGGATGTTAAATTTAGTACTACACTTTCACCGTAGTCACCATCATCACTTTATAAACGTAAAACACTTATTACTGATAAATGCTGTCAGGGTGTTGAATGACGCAATGCAGATTTCAAAATGCGCCATTACTACTGTGTTCTGTAAGGGTTGCTTTGTGGGACGCTGATTTGGGTCTTCTCTTGTAGATTTACAAGACAAAAAAGGGTAAGGGTGATGGCCTTTAAATACTGAATACATAACGTGACAAGGAAAAAAAAGCTTTTTTACTTAAGCCACGTAAGAGGATTTTCCGTTGGTAAAATTACAGATTTTTCTGGTACTTTGTTTGTCAGTGTTGTATAAATTCACAAAGGGAATAGCAGCACTTCGTCGTGTTTGAAAAGGTCCTCGAAAGGAGGCCTAAGTTCAAGCTGAGTGAAAGACAAAGAAAGGACCTCAGTTTGTTGTATCAGTGTCCTAGAAATAAAAAAAAAAGATGGGACTTTTAGCCGTTGACTATTAATGCAGGAGTTGAAAATTGAACAAAGTGAGGTATCAACCAAGACACTCACAAAGTACTTACAAAGAAGAAAGGACTTATTAGCTAAGATGATCACAAGAAAAGAGTTTTATTTGCTAAAGATATGAAAAAGATCTTTAGCGGGGAAATTTTGGAAAAAAACAATTTGCTTTCTATTCTACTTACCGCGCACCCGCGGCTCCTGCATTTGGTTGAGCACTGGTCTGCCATGTGGGAGGTCGTAAATTCGACTCCAGCCGGGCCAGCAACCAGGGTCTTAAAATAACTGACGCGAAAGTGCTGCCTTTGTAATTACACCCACAAATGGTTAGATTCTCAAGTCTCCTTCCGTAAAGACTATAAGCCATAGGCCTCATGTAAAGACTATATTGCATGTTCACAAGTTCCTTATGAGACGTTGAAGAACCCACACACTATTCGAGAAGCGTACTCGATAAAGTTCCCGAAGATGTGGCTGTTCTTTTGGAGTGTATGGGCGGGTGGGTATATCAGGTCCAATTCAGCCGAATAGCTGCCAAACATTCAACCTGCTTAAGCAAATAGACAGCAAACAAACAGAGAAAGAAACAAACGCAACATTAATTGCACGTACGAGAACTACTTTTGATCAACCTATTTCGCCTCCAAGACGAATATGGAGAAAAAGCGCGATCTCTTTGCATGCTCATGGCTGTATTACAAAGAGGCTTGTAAGAAGTGAACTGAAATGAAAGTCCTAACAATAATAGTCGCTATATGCTATGACACTGAAGTGACTGATGAGAGGTTTGTAAACATATGATAGGTCGCAATTTCGCCACATTCGTTGATGAGCAGTTTCATCGATTGTTTTAGTTGGATGGAAAAGGTGTTAGTCGTGTATGTATTACTATGGGGATCGTTGTCCAAATGCCGCATTAGCAAAAGAGGCAATTGCAGCGCGTAAATAGCACCTTCATAAAACTTTCAACCCGATGCACACACTTACACGTTTTAAAAAAACGTCTTTACTATTGGCAATAGGCACCATGGAAAACAACCAAGGGATCGCGAAACGAGATGTGAAACGTTTAAAGAGTTCTAAGCTCCCGTAGTAAATACCCCTTTTACTCTACCGGCGGTTTAAATAACAGTAAATAGGTCAGTCATAGACTATCCAAAAAAGAATGGACAGTATCATCAGAAAGAGAGATTGTGGTATCAAGTATTAGTTATTACTTATTTTAATCTTTAAGGCCTACAACTATAAATGGTTTTCTCTTGTTGTTGTGTGAGTATAGTCTCAGTGCATGGGTGTGGAATGTAGAAAAATCTTCTGGGTTTCATCATTTCCCGCTTTAAGTAAGGTTTCAATTATATTTAAACGATGTATCTTTGTAATTTTTTTCACTCAACAATCAATTACGTTTTGTTGCTTTGAGTTGTAATTTGTATTAAGAGCATAGCACTTAAAAAGGAAAGTTTATACTTTACGTTACATTACCTTAAGCAAAGGATTAAAACCCACTGACTTGCAAAATAATTTCATGCGTCAACAATGCACATCACCATTGTGATGTTCACCGTCTCTTGCAAAAGTAAACACGGGCGCGGCCCTTTTAAGTTAGTGTTCTTTCCTTATGTTTTTACTGTAAAATATGCACGGAACACAAGTTAATAATAGCGATATTTTCAAGCCGTTAGCTTTCCTTTTGTTCAAACTTTCAATGGTATACCATGGTGACCCGCTGTCTCTAAATAAGGTAGACTCTATTGACAACATTTTGCAGTGAATGGATCACCATGATGACCAGTTGCAAATAAGACTGAGAAAGGCCCTGTGGTGATTTGTATTATTTCTGGTTTTACGTTGTAAGTACTGCAATAGTTCAGTACGATTGAACACTCCCAGCTTTTTCAAAGCACAACGCCAAAATTAAGCAAAAGGATGGTGATCAGTATACGATGCACACTCGCCTGTCATCTCAAAAAGGAGCAGTCTTTCATCCTGCAACTCTACGCGGACCGAAACGAAAGGTCCTCTTTAACAGCACACAAAATAGGCGTATCACCTTTGAAAGAAAAATCACATCCTTAAAAGGTCTTGGATGCTCGCAGGTCAATCTCGTGGCCTTCAAATAGAAACATCAAATAATATCATGGGCTGATACACACGGTTCTTCTCAGAAATACAGAAATACATCTTCCACCGCTCCTGTGGCTATCCAGTGGGAAGGATGTACAGACGGGGTTGCAAAATATGTTTTAAAGTGTTTGTAAGATGATTTACAACAAAAAACCTTCGGACACAATTAGATGGGCGTTTCTAATACAAGTTGCGATATTTACCTGCTTACTTGTCAAGTAGGTTTTTACTGTAGGTTATAAAATATACGAATTGCACTTGATGAGAATTCAGTGTTGCAACCGGCACAGCCCATTTGCATATTTCACTTACTCTTCGTTCTCTGGTATTTCGACCTTAAATTTAATTTTGGGGTTAAATTTGTTGGCTTGTTTAATAAAAAGGTCTACTGTAAATTTTATCGCTACATCTTTTCCATATTCTTGGCTTGGTATCTGGTCCTAAGAAAAACAGATTGTACTTTTCGTGGGAAAGATTAATAGAAGAGGCCGGAATTAAACAAAGTGAGGTAACAACGAGGACAGTTACACATTACTTACAAGGAAGAAAGGACTTATCACCAAAGATGATCACGAGAAAAGAGTTGCATTGGCTAAAAAAATGACAAAAATCTTTAACGGGGATATTAGGAAAGAAAAAGATGTTGCTTTCAAATATACTTATCGCTCACTGGTGGCTCATGCAATTGGTTGAGGACCGGTCTACCACGCGGGAGGTCGTGAATTCGACTCCGGCTGGGACAGCACTTAGGATTTTAAATAACTGAGGAGATAGTTCTGTCTTTGTAATTTTTCTCGCAAATGATTAGACTCTAAAGTCTTCTTGGATGAACACTATAGACCGTACGCCCCGTCCTGGATTATAGGTTCCTTATGAGAGGTTGAACAGCCAACACTCTTTTCGAGAAGAGTAGGAAATAAAGATCGCGGTGATGTGGCTGTCCCTTAGGGGTGTATGGGTGGATGGATATGGGAAGTCCACTTCAGCTGAATAGCTGCCAAACCTTCAACCTGTTTAAACAAACAGACACTACACAGACACGAACAAAGGGACATTCATTGCATATTCGAGAAATACTTTTGATCAAGCTACTGCGTTTCAAGGATTAGTATAGAGAAAAATGCGATGGCCTGGCTCATAGATGTATTCAAAGGCTAGGAAGAAGGGAATTGAAAAAAAAGTCATAGGGCTAATAGTCGCTGTATCCTATGACATCGGAGTGATTTGCTATGAGACTTATCAACACATGACAGTTCGCTATTTCGCGACATTCCTTGATGAGCACTTAAATCGATTGATTCAGTTGGATAGAAAAGGTACTACTCGTCCCTGAATGCAGTATAGAGACCATTGTGGAAATGCTGCATCAGCAAAAGCGGCAAATGTAGCGCGTAAATAGCACCATGATGAAACTTCCACCGCGATACGCAGACGTACCCGTTCTGGAACACGTTTTTACCATTGTCAATACGTATCTTAAAAAACAACCCTGGGATCGGAAAATGATAAGTGACACGTTTGAAGAGCTTTAAGCTGTTGTAATAAATACATTTTTTCACCCTGCCGGTAGACCAAGAATAAGTAAATAGGTCAGTGATAGACTCTACAGCAAAAGGAATGGACAGTGTCATCAGAAACAGGGATGGTCGTATCAAGTATTAGTTATTACTCATCTTAGCATCTCAAGCGTACAACTGTAAATTATTTTCTTTTATTGGTGTGAAAGTTTATGATGGGGTATGCAGAAATAGCTTCTGGCGTCCGTCATTTCCCGCTTGAAATAAGGTTCCAAGTACAACTTTAAACGATGTTTTTGTGTACTTTTTTACCCAACAATCAGTTGCGTTTTGTTGTTTTCCCTTTTAATTTGTATTCAAAACATAAATTTTCACAAAAGACCAGTTTGCATTTATTGACATATTTCCTTGAAGAAAGGACTGCAATCTATTGACTTGTCAAAAATTGCTTGCGTAAACAATGAACTTCAGTATGGTAATGTGAGCCGTTTCTCGCAAAAGTAGTCACGACCCTTGTAAATCTGTCTTCTCTCCCTATTTCTTTAGTAGAAAATCAGCCGGAACACAATTTAAAGGCTCACCTTCAACCGACAGGCTTAGCTTTTTGACCATTTGTTTTTGTTGTGGAAATTCGCACTGCTTATAGTAGCAATATAATTGGGTGAATTTCAGCTTTTGCGGAATTTTCGTTCATGAAAACTGTTCCTCGGCACGCAATGACTGCCGGTTGAAAGTGGGCCTTTAATAGTAGCGATGTTTTCAGGAAATTAGCTTTCTTTTTTGTGCATAAATTCTAATGGTACACCATTGTAATCCGTTGTTGGTAAATGTGGTACACTCTATTGACATTATTTTGCAGTGAATGGATTACTATGGTGTACCGTTGCAAATAAGAGAAAGAAAGGCACCGTTGAGATTTCTATCATTTCTGGTTGCACGTTATAAGTAATGCAGTACTTAAGTACGATTAAATATTCCCAGCTTTGTCAAAACACAACGCCAAAACTAGGCAAATGGATGGTGATCAGTATACGGTACTCACTCGTCTGTCATCTATTATCCAGCACACCTAAGCGGAACAAAAAGAAAGTTCCTCCTTAACGGCATAGAAGATAGGCGTATCCCCTTTTATGGAAAAATCACCTCCTAAATTGGTCTTGGATGCTTGCAGGTGAAGCTCATGGCCTTTAAATTGGAACATCAAATAATACCATGGGGTGATATTCGCGGTTGTTCTAAAATAATTTTCAAACACACCTTCCACCGCTTCTGCGCCTACCCATTTTGAAGGCTGAACAGGCGGAGTTGCAAAATGTGTTTCAGTAAAATGTTTGTTTTTCAAGTGGTTGGACTTATCATCTCTAACAGAAGACTCCGGACCAAATACAAAAGCGAGCAAAGTACTTTGTACCACAGATCTGATGTTCAGAAAGTTACACATGGTTCGTATTATGTAACACAATGCCATTTATTGTGTTCCTTGGTGACGTCAATGAGGATGGTGGCGTTACAGTTGAAAATTGTATGTTCCAGCAAAAAGCACAATTCAACTAGTACTTTCTTTTCTACTCAATCCAACACATTACCAGATGATTCATTATAATAAAGTTCACACAGTTAGAAATCCTCTACATATTGTCCATTCCATTTACCAACGTCTACCATCCAAGCTCGTTCTACCATCGCAACAGCAAGAAATGTGATATCGTGTTATTTTCTCAGTGAAAAGTTATGGTAGACCGTGCAGACTGTTTCATACAAATACAAATTTGTTCACTTTTGTTATCTCATTGTAAAACAAATCTCGCAAAGGATTTAGCCCAATCGGGCTGCAGCGTGAGAGTTAATTAATAATCCCCAAGAAGGTGAAGTGTCCTCACCATTTTTGCAACTTGTTATGACCGCGCGCCATTTCGACTGCATGCCATTTTCAACCGAAGTGCCTGCCTATGGGCTTTGTAACAATAGCAAAAACAAACACGAGAAATTACAAAGTGCTATTGCTCAGTGGCTAGTGCATCCGTACTAGATGACGGAGGGTCGTGGGTTTAAATCCCATCTGGGGCTGGGAATTTTTCCGAGTTTCCGGTTGATGATGCGTAATATCTGTCAGGTATTTCTCTCATTACTTGCTAGGTTGGTTGGTTGGTTGGTCGCATCTCTGATATGCCTTAACGTGACTGCGTGATGCAGTTAAGAACCATATATGGTTAAAATTAGACTATGTGAATGCGTGATGCAGTCGTAGTCTATACCCACATTTCACCAGTAGCTCGGTGGGCAGAGCATCCATCACGGAGGGTCGTGGGTTCAAATCTCATCTGGGGCTTGGAATTTTTCCGAGTTTCCAGTTAAGAAAGCGCGGTTTGATTAACTCGCTATGTCTACCTCCGTGTTCTGGGTCCTTTTTCTCCTCTCTGCGGCCCCTCTTCGGAGAACACAACATGAAGATATGTGTCTAAGGCCATTTAGAACCTTCAGTTCGAGTATTGAGCTCACCAGAAATGTATTGGTGCAAGAATTAGCGATATTTGGATCTCCTTCGACTTGTGGTCTTGGATGGCAGAGGAGCAAAATTTGCATCGTGTACAATAAGGCCTCATTAGCTGCACCCAGCGCATTGTTCATCGGGTCATGGATCGCGAATCATTGTGAAAGAGTAATCAGTATCGATCTACGCAAAGGCACACCTCGACTTGCATTCTTGAGACACTCTGGTGTCAAGAGACAGAGACGTCCGTGCATATACTATTTTAACACCACTGCTACATTCTGTCCATTGTTGCAAGGCGATTTAGTGTTTAAGCTAAACCCAGGACCTGCTCACACTTCATCACGCCTCAATGGTCTGAAACAAAAGATCGAACGCCCTAGATCGACGCGAAACACTGGGAACCTAATATCACCGGATCGTGTTCGTTTGTATCCCAGTGATCAACAGTTGACCTTGTGTACTCTAAATGAGAGGTCGTTAATAATAAATCAGCTGCTTTTTTGGACTTAGTGTGTGATGTAAGAGCGGATTTGTTCACCATATGTGAGACCTAGCTTAAAGATCATCATTCTGCGGCTTTGAGCGAACTTACTCCCCCCGGATATAGAACACTTATACATTGTCCG
>NC_090878.1:35056377-35058877 GCF_036669935.1 Montipora foliosa
GGCATTTTGTTAGTATAGTTATTTTATATTTACATTTTTACAGTTTTTAGGAAATTACTTTTTAATTGTAAATAGTGTAGTTTTCGTCTTTTTGATTCCATAGTAATTGTAAGTAGGTTTTATTTTTTAATTTATTTTAAATTTAATGTAATGCCTGTAATGCGCATTTGATTATTCTTATAGAAAATGCGCAATATAAATATTAAATATTATTATTATTATTATTATTATTATTATTATTAATGATTCATAATATCTTTCATATATTTCATCTCTCATTACTCGCTCGGGTAGTTGTTTTTTTGTTTTAGATTCGTTGTAAGCGCCGGTCACGGCTGCAAGCATATAGTTTTTACTCCGGGAAATTTCCTATTTACAGCCTCCTAATTCGTTATTAAGCTCTTCCAAATCAAGAAAAAAAGGTTTTATGGCCCTATCATCGTGATGCATCTTTTTCAATCTTTCTTGGTTTGTCTTGGGATATATTTTGGAGTTTTCCGTTCTTGTCCAACCAAATGCGCTCAACCGTCACTATCGATGCAGGTTTCAAATCAATAATTTGTCCTCTCTTGTCACGGTATGAGAGCTGAAATCTTCTCTTGTCAAGTACCAAGTCGTTGGCCTAGCGTCAGGAGAGCTGGTTTGAAAACCAAAGCTGAAGAGTTAAGGAAAATATCCAACATTCTTGTACTCAATTCGCCCCGAGTTTCATATGCAAATTAATCAGAATCATCTCCGAGAGCGAATTTGAATAATTTGATTCCTATTCCAGCAAAGAAACTCCAAGTCCAACTCGCGTTTGGCTCTCATTTTGGTCCATCTATTTTGCTGTCCAATCCTACGTCTCTGACACCAGAGCTGAGTGAGTTCCAAAAACTTCGTCTACGGCAAAATGTGCAAATCGGATGTATTGTGGAGTTTCAGCTTTTCGTGCGTGATTTTAGCTGTTGTTTAATACCCCGGCCGGACAAGCCCGGTGGGCTGACCGCCTGAATACTGGTCTCTCTAAAACAACTAGTGAAATTTGCAACAAGAAGCGATGAAACGCTTGACCTAGTTTTAACGAACATGGGCGACCACTTCTCGAATCCCGAATTTTTTCCACCCTTTGGCCTTTCAGAGAATTGTACAGTTATTGTCCAGCCAGTGAAGAGAGTGCCCAACTAACACACTAGGAAGTCCATTACCACCAGGGACATTAGAGACAGCAATAACATGTGCCTTGGTGGGTACTTCAGTAGCATCAATTGGTCTGTTGTCAACAGTCGGCCTACCTGTGAGCAAAAACTCCACGGCTTTAACGAGGTGATTGAAATCGGCATGAGTAATATCATGCCATAGAGAAGGATCCAAGTCTACCCAAAGGACGCCCCTTGGATATCGTTCAAGCTGAAGGAGCTAATACGCATGCGCAAGCAAGCTTTTCACGCCAATAAGTTAGGCCTGTTGTACAAGTACTACCGTAATGCAGTAAATAAAGAAAGGAAACGGTGTAAATCAAAGTATTACACTTCTAAGGTGAAAGATCGTAAAGGTGTCAAAACGCACCAGTGGTGTAGCGAAGTGAATAACCTCAGTGGATGAAAAAAGCAAAATTCGTCACTATTTACCATCGTCAATATTCCTGAGTGCCACAACTTGTCTCCAACAGAAGTTGCTAATGCCATCAACCATGCATTACTGGAGCCACTTCAAACTTATGAGCTCACCGAGAGCGAGCGGGCGGCCCTACAATTGCCCCTAGAAGAGAATCTGGAGTTCCTAGAAGTGCCCGTGCAAAGAGTGTGCAACAGACTGCTTCACCTGTATATGCATAAAGCTCCTGGCCCGGATGGCCTTTCCAATTCGGTGTTAAAGGAGTACACCGAGATCCTAGTTACTCCCGTTCAAAACATCCTGAACGCCTCATACAGTGAGCAAAAACTCGAAAATATCTTAGGACTTTATTGTTTCTGACTACATAAAACCTGCCCTAGAGAGCCTAGTTAACTCTAACCAGCTTCACGCCTTTCAGAGTGGAGCACAGTGCCGTCTGGAGTGCCACATAGGATAAAGCTGGGTCGCTGGCTTTTTCTTTTGATGATAAATCACTTGACTGTCCCAAGTATCTTCAACATGTGGAAATATGTTGATGATACTACAGTATCAGAGAGCATACCTAAAACCCAACAGAGCAGGTCACAAGAAGCAGTAGATGCAATCTACGATTGCTCCAAGGAAAATTTGTTACAGCTTAATAGCGAGAAGACTAAGGAGTTAGTTATATCCTTCAGTCGTGATTCCCCTCAACTCCCAAGGGTTTGCATAGACGGAACTCCATATTAAACCCATACAGAGCACTAAGCTACTCGACTTGACAATCAATGATACGCTAGCGTGGAACGACCATATAGAAGAACTTGTTTAAAAAACGGCTAAGAAACTGTACTTTCGTAATCAACTTAAGCGTGCGCGTGTTCCTACTTCAGATCTTGAAACATATTTTTGCGCATGTATTAGG
>NC_090878.1:35081377-35083877 GCF_036669935.1 Montipora foliosa
AACACATATCAACTATAATTATCATAAGATCACGTGTCGTATAATCAAACGATACGATCTATCGTTACAAAAGCGTATAAACTGCCCGACTAAACGTAGTGATACCGGCATAACGATGTATTCTACACTGCCATAACAATAATAACGTTCGTCCAATTAGCAACGCGAACGAAGAAATTTCACTAGTGATGAATGAACGTATCGAATGGAACGTCATCCGACAGCCATCGCACAAAACCGCGCGCTTTGAAAAATGGCCGAGGCAGGGTGTGCTTCTGTTTGCTCAGTTGAGGAATTTATTTGAGAACAAGAAAATAGAAATGCCGCTCTAAAAACGAGGTGTACGATTGCTGAACGACTTTAAAAGATAGGAAAATGGAAGTTATTCCAGCGCTTGAACTGAATGAATACTGAATACATCAACCAAATTAACATTTCCGTCCGCACTAAAGACGGCAAAGAATACGAGCCGACTTTCCTTCGAAGTCTAGTGGCTAGCTTGGAACGACAACTGAAGAAAAAGGGCTATTTTGCAAGGATGACGAACGACAAGGTATTTGAGAAAACCAGAGAGGTTCTTTAGTCCAAACAAAAACAACTAAAGACGCACATAAAGGGAAATAAACCCAAAGCGCCTGTAGCTTTGACAAGCGATGAACTAAAAACACTCTTCACTTTGAACCACTTTGGAATATCTGAAACACAGTGAGTGTTGTAAAGGTTATTAAATAAATTGTCGGCTGGGCGATTTTAAACCACTTTTTATTGCTTTCATCGCCCCACTCCATTTGTGCGAAATAAATTTGTTTATCAAACACAACTACGAAAAAAAACTCAGTACCTATGAAATTAACACATTACAGCATGGAAAATGCTCATGTCTGGCTCCTAGAAGAGGTAGTGCACATCTCGGCCATACCCCGGGCAACGGCTTTCACCGGCCGGCCAAACGACATGAGTGACCTAGGTATTAGGTGGTGCATGTCTCGCAGCTTTAAGTGCACGAAGGCTCCCTGGATGCAAGGTGGAAGAACAGAGATGTAAGTCTACATCGGCGTCAACGACGGACCATGCAGGAAAGCAGGTTTTGAGGCGGACAAGAGGCGCATCCGAGACAGAAGTGGATTAGTGACTGCCCTCCGTGGAATGGACTGGGGCCCAACCACGTATCCTCCCAATGTAATGCAATGACTATGCCACAGACAAGGAAAGCAAGCCATGTAGGTACCTCAGGGCCCCCTGCTGGGTCGATGCCTACTGTACATAGACACAGGGATGAGGCCATCCGACCAGCCAGTAGGAGGCGCCATGATGACGGTCGCTTTAGGAGGTCCGACTGGCCGTCTCTCAAAACTGGAAAGAGCGGTCTTCGTATAGGGACTTGGAATGTTAGAACCTTAAATCAATTAGGCAAGTTAGAAAACCTCAAGAGAGAGGCTGAAAGTTTAAATGCAGATATCATTGGAATATCAGAGACCAGATATATAGAAGAACACAAAGTACGCCTTACTCCGGCGGAAGCGAGCACCAGCACGGCGTCGGCTTCATCATCAAGTCCTCCATTGAGAAGAGTATACTAGGCTATTGGCCTGTAAGCAACAGAAACATAATGCTAAAGTTGAAGGCTAAACCTTTTGATATAGCTATCATACAGACGTATGCGCCAACATCATCTCACAGCGACGATGAAGTAGAAGAGCATTATGAAGAAATCAACAAATTGTTGAAAGAGGTCAAATCCACAGACATCCTCATCATCGCTGGGGACTTCGATGCGAAGATAGGGAAAGGAAGTTACCAAGACCTTGTAGTTAACTACGGTCTCGGGGATAGAAACCCAAGAGGTGACAGACTTTTGCAGTTTTGTATTGAAAATAATCTTGTTGTCACCAATACAACCTTCCAGCATCCAAGCAGACTGTTGTATACCTAGAAGAGCCCAGGGGACGTGTCAAGAAATCAAATTGATTACTTGCTTATCAGGAAAAGACACAGAAACAGTGTAAAACAATGCAAAACTTACCCTGGAGCAGATATTGGATCTGACCACAACCCACTTGTTGCCAGAGTGTCAGTACGCCTCAAGAGAGAAATGCCAAAAAGCCAAAAGAAAAAAGAGCTGATTGATTGGGGGAAGCTGGTTGTTCCTGAAATGAGAGAAAAGTAGCTTGTTGAAGTTAGCAACAGATATGAAGCTTTAACCATGGAAACAGATGAACAGGGCAGGATTTCTTCAAGTTCAGATAAAAAATGGCGCACCTGAAACCTAGCATCTAGCATGCAAATGAAACAACACCAAAAGTGGAAAGAAAAGCAAAGCAATGCTAGATGACTGAGGAAATTCTGGTAAAAATGGAAACCAGAAAAAAGCGAAGAACACTCCTGCCTACGTAGCCCACAACAAAGAAATAAGAAAGCTTTGCCGGAATGAAAAAGAAAAGTTTTATAACGCCAAGTGTGACGAAATTGAAAAAAATCTGAAATTAAATGCCACTAAAAA
>NC_090878.1:35101377-35106377 GCF_036669935.1 Montipora foliosa
CCCTTGTCTGAGCAAACCATGTCTTTCGATCGGCGTATCATTTCCCTGTCAAGAGAGACCATTTTTATGGCTTGAATCAATTTTTTTCCCAACAGAACCGAGGACGTGATTTTTTAGCTACCGAAGACACGAGAGCACTTCCCATGACTTATATATAACACACTTAACTATTTGAATCAGCAAATTGCGTCTAAGGTACCAAAGTTATCTTTTTTTTTCAGTGCTTGCTACTGTTGAAAGTTTACGTATAACATTTAAACTGGCAGCTTTATAAAGGTCTGACTTTACAGGAATATCACGACAAGCCATTTAATATAAGAATACGACAAGCCATTTGATATAAGTTAAACCTGAATAATCTTCATAAACATCTCTCTTGCAATTGAACATTTGTCCAGCAATTACATCATATCTACAACTTAACACAATCTATTTAAATTTGTCTTCACTTAACTGTATCCAAACAGAAGTTTTCTATGTATACTCACATGAATTAACAATACACTGAAATTAACTGTTACATTTTACTGCCTCAGCGTATGGTGGTCTTAATTTTCTCCTTTTTGACTGTTTATTGAGTTACCAAGTCACCTTGGTTTTGCAAGTTTCATTATTCTGATGGATCAACAAGACAAGTAAAAGCTTAAAACCATTGCAAATTTCATTAGGATTTCCATAACCTAGGCAGATCCTTGCTCTGGACAACTACAAGGATAACACGGTTGCTGGTTTTTTTTTAATTTCTTTCGGAATCATCAAATTTTTACAATTTGCAATAAATAAGGGCTTGTAAATTTTTCAAGACTACAAATTACACTGGCCCTAAGGGCGAATGCACTTTTGGTGGTCTTTGAAAAAAATCACGCGATGTTGCATTCTTTTTGTTTTATGGTTCAATGAAAATTTCTCATTCGGTTTCGCTCTACAGAATATTAAATAATTAGAGAAATAATTTGTTATTTTTCCAGCATCTTTTACCCATATTCTTCTGGTTTGTGATCTTGCGAACAGGCTTCTAAATGCGCAAATAGATGACAGTTGTACGTTTCAAAATGTATGCCCGTCCTGACAAAGCCGATTTAGAACGCGTCTAGTTCGCATGATGCCTACTCACATGATTGGCTGGGTTTTCGCAAAATCACAGATATAAATCAAGGGCGCCAGAGGTTATTCTTTTGTAGACTTTGAGGGCATTACGGCTTCCACAAAGCCAGAAACGGCAGAAGAAAGAAAATATATCCACAAGAAAATATAATTCCTGACATTCAGAGTATCTACAATCCTGGTCAAAACTGTCGGGACAATTCGTGCTTTTCCCCCTCCCCCCATTACAATGTTGATTTTTCACGGTCTCCAAAATCAAGATCCGTTCATCGATCGCTGGCATGTTTCAACATTGTCTGGGGGGAAGGGGGGCGCAAAAAAGGCAGCGAAAGAAGAACAAACCGTGCTCATATAACGATGAAAGCATGTACAGTAAATTCTCTACTTTTCGCCCAAAATTTGACAAGTGTCCCGAAGTGTTTTGACCCGGATTGTCTGAAACTGAGTTTCATCGAATAAAACTGGAAACCGTATCATATATGTCCTCAAAATAGTAAACAATTTGTAACACTGCGTTAAAAATTGTTTTATTGTAGTAAAGTCTGTTTTATGGCAGCTTAAGAACCAGCGAAGAACATTTTCAGGAGACTCGTTACCAGACTCCGCGCAGTTAGCGGCCGCTTTTTCGAGCTGCAGAATTATTTGACTTTGCTAAGAAGAGTTCGATTGCTCACAAGTTGAAGGACAGCAAATCGCGTAGACAATAGAATAGTTTAAAGGAAAGAGCCACATTCACGTCTCTGTGGATTTTGCTTCGCCAAATTTCTGCGCGTCATCTTGCTGACACTCAATCAGTGTCATACAAAACCGCATTGTCTGTTGCGTGACCCAAGCCGTTGTTGACAACGGCAACAGTTCTCACTCACATTTCTCACTCCTAAAAACACATTTTCTGGTTGTGCTTTTGATGTAGCTAGCAGAATATATGGCGTGTTGTATTATAAACACTTTCGTTGATCTTTAATTGGCGTTCGTTTCTGAACAAGAAAACGCGTAATGCCTTTTTCAACATTTCTCGGCTATTTGAAAAGAATAAGCTAACATCTAATTTGATCTTTTGCTGTTTTTAGGGTGAGAAATGTTGAAAAATACCCACCCGGTGATCGTTTAAAGCCAAAAGTGCTTGTATGAATAGAAAAGAAAGGGTTATTATGTTTTTTGCAGCGTCCTTTTTTAAAAGTCATTTCTAAACCTAAATATCTTCCTTTACATAGCCGAGAAATGTGGCCGAGAACTGTTGACTGCTCACGGTAACGCAACCCACCGTTTTGACAATCCTTGCTCACACTACCTCTACACCGGTGCAATATATTGCTTTACTATCAGAGATAATTCTCTAATGAGATTCAATGAACCTGACCAGGCTTGAGACCAATTATCAAGAAATTCTTTTCTCAGACAATCCTGGTCAAAACTGTCGGGACAATTCGTGCTTTTCCCCCTCCCCCCATTACAATGTTGATTTTTCACGGTCTCCAAAATCAAGATCCGTTCATCGATCGCTGGCATGTTTCAACATTGTCTGGGGGGAAGGGGGGCGCAAAAAAGGCAGCGAAAGAAGAACAAACCGTGCTCATATAACGATGAAAGCATGTACAGTAAATTCTCTACTTTTCGCCCAAAATTTGACAAGTGTCCCGAAGTGTTTTGACCCGGATTGTAGATGGAGATTTCGCGCAGCCAATTGTTTTTTGTACCCACCCTGACCATGTTGTGCCGAACATTTATTTCTGTCTCGCAAATAAGGCTGAAATTCTCAAAAGAACAGAAGCTTTCTCCACCACGGTAACCGAGTTCGGTAACTTTAGTGTTTTAAAATTCATTACCTACATACCTTGTGCAAACATCTTCCATATTGAACTTGTCCCCAGCCGCCGACGTTTGCATGATGCCGACTTACATGGTTGGCACAAGATTACGGATATACAACTTGGGTGCCAGAGGATATTTTTCGTAGATTTTGAGGGATTTACATGTCCCACAAAGCCAGAAACGCTGAAAGAAAGATAATATAGCCACAGGAAAATATACTTTACGGCAATGGGGTTCTCTGGATGGAAGTTTCTCGCATTTGTTGTTTGTTTAAGCCTACATGACCGCGTTATGCCGATCACTTATTTCTGTGTCGCTAACAAGGCTGAAATTCTCAAACGAACGTCAAGGTAACGGAGGTAATTAGGTAACTTTAGAGTTTTAAACGTAATTACCTGAAAACCTCCTGCAAACATCCCTTGGACGATCATAAGAAAACCATGGTTCTTGGGCCTCGGAGGTTCATGGGAGAGGGCTTCGTTGTTATCACCTTCAATTACCTCATTTCAAGCCGAAAAGGACTAGGCAGGAGTCTGTAAATTATTGGATTAGCAACTATTGATAAACGTAGTCACAAAAATCACAGCGGGATCTGTAAAATCCCCAAGTTTAATGTCAATCAGGCTAACCCTTTAAAAACGTCAAAATTACAAAGAAATGTTTGGTTATTCGGACACAGTGTCCGGATGGCCATACACTTCTTTGTAAATTTGACGTTTTCAAATGGCTGTATCTTGCTTACTCATATCTATTTACACCAAAGTTGGCGTTTTTGTAAAGATTGGTGTGCACCTTTTGACTATGTGGTATAATAGTTACTAATACCATAATTTACAGACTCTACCGGGCACTTTTCGGCTTGAAATGAGGCAATAATCTGGCTTTGAATATGTACTTTGTTGTACAGTACCACGATGACTTAAGTCATATATGCTACTACCGCGAAATGATAACTGAAGATAATGTTTGTTATAAATAAATGACTGATCCAAATCTACCACATTTTATGAGCGAGGGATTCTGTCTGCGCATGCGCGATTTTAGTTGTCTCATGAGCGTATCCGCTGGCCCATCATTTTTTGCGGTCTTTGTTTCGAAACGTTTCGTGCTGTTTATCTTTCTTGTCTTCCCTGTAGACCGATGTATTAGGCTAACTCCATCTTTTCATCGCCAACACATTTCCCCAATCCAATCAATTACCCTACAGCCCCCAACACTTCTTTAGCAGGTAGAGTCGGTCATCATCATAAATAGTCATCTGTTCTCTTGTTTTTCTGTCCATGGATTCTAGTTCAACTTTACTCCAAATTACTACTCCAGCTAAATACATCACAACTGACACAGCCCATAAATTCGTTTCAAGTATTGTGGTTTTTCTTCAAATCTTCCTTCATCTGCCTATGTAGTAGATCGTTCTATTCCAGAATTCCCAGATACTTAAAAGTATCTTCTCCCACTGATTTCACGAATTTTTCATGCATCTTTATTATTATGTCCATTCCTTATAGACTCGGGCAGGATATTCGGCCTGCTTTATAGTCCTAGGGATCGGGTTACAACAAGTCACCACGGGTCCCGATTTCTCTATTCTTTCTTCTTACAGGGACAATACTTCCCTTAGTATCTTTGCTGCCTCCAGCAATGCTGTTTTCTGGATCATTTCCAACCTCACATTCACGCAAATTCGGTTCATGTATTATGATTATGATGATGATGATGATGATGATTATTATTATCATTATTGTTATCCTTATTACTATTATTATTATTATTATTATTATTATTATTATTATTATTATTATTATTATAAAACGTTATTTACACGTTTAAAGAAGTACTATGATCAAAAATTCAAATCCTTTTTTCCTTTGGATTTCATAACTATGTTAACGAAACATTAAACGACCCAAGTTTTAAGCCTTAATTTCAAAAAGCCACTTGTTAATTTTAACTGGAAATTTCCTATTTAATGGTCCGCCATTACTAACTTTAAGATCTTAAGAGAGCCGAATGGAGGAGAAAATGACGTCAAAGACTCACTAGTTTAAGACTGCAATGCGTGTGTACACGACTGAAGCAATTTA